>NC_053024.1:376779816-376925569 GCF_003073215.2 Triticum urartu | reverse complement strand
CCCCCCGAGGTTAATGGGCCTACATGGGCCCTAAGGGAGAAGAGGAGGGCCGGCCAGGGCAGGCCGCGCCCCCCCTCCCCCCTAGTCCGAATAGGACAAGGAAGGGGGGGCGCCCCCCTTTTCTCTTTCCCCCTTCCCCTTTCCTTCTCCAACAAGGCAAGAGGGGGGAGTCCTACTCCTGGTTGGAGTAGGACTCCTCCAGGCGCACCCCTAGGGCCGGCTGCACCTCCCCCTCCCCCTCCTTTATATACGGGGGCAAGGGGGCACCCCATGACACACAAGTTGATCTTCGTGATCGTTCCTTAGTCGTGTGCGGTGCCCCCTTCCACCATATTCCACCTCGGCCATATCGTAGCGGTGCTTAGGCGAAGCCCTGCGTTGCTAGAACATCATCACCGTCATCACACCGTCGTGCTGACGAAACTCTCCCTCAACGCTCAGCTGGATCGGAGCTCGAGGGACATCACCGAGTTGAACGTGTGCAGAACTCGGAGGTGACGTACGTTCGGTGCTTGGATCGGTCGGATCGGGAAGACGTACGACTACTTCCTCTACGTTGTGTCAACGCTTCCGTTGCCGGTCTACGAGGGTACGTAGACAACACTCTCCCCTCTCGTTGCTATGCATCACCATGATCTTGCGTGTGCATAGGATTTGTTTTGAAATTACTACGTTCCCCAACAGAACGCACTCACCCTCCCATGGCTGCGGCTCAGACTCGTTCCTCGGGAGTCGTGCCGACTTGTGGGGGATCAGTCCCCCCTCCACCAGGTCGTCGAGGTCGTCCTGGCTGATCGTCGAGCGGATCCAGTCGCCCTGGATCCAGCCCGGCGGCAGGCCGGATCTCGACGAGGATCCGCCCCGGCTGGTCTGCTTGCCCTTCGCCTTCGCGGTCGCCTTCTTCGCGCGCTCCAGCGCCACCGTATTCTCTTTCCCCATGGCGACGGATCGAGTTCGAACGAGGGTCCTGCGACGAGAGCAGAAGCGAGCATGGCAAAGAGGTCGGAGGAAGAAGAAAAGAGAATGGGAGCGCACGGGGCAGAGGCCTGGTCCGGTGCCTTTTATAAGGTCGTTCCCCGAGTGACTGACTGGTGGACCCAGACGATCTAAATAAATCCCGCAACAGTCACGCGCGCAGTACATGGCGAAAAAGGTGGCACGGAGATCGAGGAGACTTGCCTAACCCATCCCGATTACCATGGTCTCGCCCGTCTGGCGCGCTTCCCAAAATTTGAATCCCGCGAAATCCGTGGAGAGCAGAGCAACTTGCTAGACTGAAAACGCCCTCTACATTATCATTCGGAATTCTACTGTGAAAATTCACTCGACAAAAACCAAGAATGGACCAAGGCGACTAAAAAAGGAGTCGACGCCGTCTCCTCAGTTCATTGTTCCAGAACAAGATATACTCATAGCACAAAGAATGAGTCGGAAGTGTTCTCAACTCCTTCCTCACTCAAACCCTGATCCATTCGGGGGCTAATGATGAAGCTATGTACCTAGGGTAGGGTCATGGATCTGCCCAACGTACCCTCCCCAAGGACATCTCTACAAAGAATCAGAAGCAGTCGAAGAGAAACCATCATCCACTCGACCATGAAGATGTGTTCACTCGACCACCTTGAAGACACTCGACCACCAGAAGATGAGAAGCCCTTCACTCTGCAACGGTCGGGGTTTAAGTCATAGCTTTATGGACATTTATAGAACTTCACTTCGGACGTTACCAGTAACGCTCCTCCTTTATGAACATCGAACCTTGTGTAACGGAGGGGAGCAGGGGTCCTGGCGCACTCTATATAAGCCACCCCCTCCTCTGGGACAAGGGTTCGCACCCCCTGTAACACACACGCATATAATCTAGTCGACCGCCTCCGGGCTCCGAGACGTAGGGCTTTTACTTCCTCCAAGAAGGGCCCGAACTCGTAAAACTCGCGTGTACAACTCCTCCATAGCTAGGATCTTGCCTCTACATTCCTACCCCCCTATTCTACTGTCAGTCTTAGAACCATGACACCCCACTCGGGCATCGTCTCACGTTGATTCCAATTCTCAAAATTCACATATATTCCAAATAAATCTCCGTAAGTTTTTATCGCGTTTGGACCCCGTTTGATATGGATTTTCTATGAAATAAAAAACATGCAACAAACAGGAACTGACACTGTGCACTGGATCAATATGTTAGTCCCAAAAATAGTATAAAAAGTTACCAAAAGTATACGAAAGTTGTATAATACTGGCATGAAACAATAAAAAAATTATAGATATGACAGAGACGTATCAGCCGCCCGGGCCATGTATTCGGTTTTCATGCTTGTTCAACGTCGGAGAGACGTTTAGTGGACGGGGTAGATATCTACCACGCCCGTTCAATGCCCATTCCTTCGTCTTCCGCCTTTAAACAGGATCACCGGCCAAGAAACCAACTCTGGCGCCTGCATGTTGACACGCCCAGATGCTTGGCCTCAGTGGCATCCACTATTTAAAGGGGCCACACCGTCTCACAACACACCACAACCCATCCATGCCGCATCTTCCTTCCGTGCATCACATCTGCCACGACCGTGAGCAGGAACACTATGTGGGAGAGTTTCTCGACGAAGCAGAAGCATGAGGTGGCCACCCTTGCGGCCGCTTGGCGGAGCCACCGTGCCAAGTGGATAGAGGCCGGCATGTCGGCCAACTCTCTGAAGGTCTCCGACGACGAGCCCATGATGGGACTGGCTCCGATGAAGACTCCGCGCTGCAGCCCGCACCGGTGCATGCCGGCTCAACGATGGAGCAGGAACAAGCGCACTTCAATGTTGCCATGGCCGAGGAGCACCTAGCGCCTGCGCCTATGTCGTTGTTCTGGCAGGCGCGGGAGGAACAATGCTACAACATGTTCCTCCTCGAGCAGCACCAGCTGACGGAGGGCCAAATCTATGGGGAGAGCGCTGTGAGTTTTCTGTTCTCTGTAAACACATGTTCTGATAGGTGTCCGAGTCTGTAAAAGATAGGAAAAGTTCAGGTCTCGTTTGAAGTCGTTTTAGGGTCAAACTCTTAGAGATAAAGTGTGTTTTAAACCTGGTCGGTTTGTGATCAGGGTCATGACGTGTTGGGCACGAATAGTAGGCCGAGTTGGTCGTGAGGTCGGCTCCTTGAGCCCTATATAATGTGAAATAAAGACCCAGAAAAATCTGCACGTTGGCAGTACCAAACCTTCTCTGTTTCGATCTGTTTCTTTTGTCCTTCATCTACCTCCTGCGTTTTTCGATCTTGGAGCTAACACGTGGCATCAGAGCCTCGTTGTGATCGCCTAGTACTCGGTGATCATGGTGGACAACGACTTGAGCAAGCAGAGGGCTGCAGCAGAAAGTTCCGGGGCGGCTAAAGCAATTGTCATACCCGGGACGTCATACCCTCGTTTTGATCGGGAGAACTTTGGGGTTTGGAAGGCTCTAATGGAGTGTGCCCTACGAGCCGCTGAATTGTGGGTTGTCGTCGACCCCGGCGGCAATGCCTACAAGAAGGACGGCACCGAGCACTGCAAGGACAGGCAGGCAGCAACGACGCTCTATTCGGTGATGCCGATGGACGTTCTTTAGCATATCATCGCCAAGGAAACGGTGAAGGAGGCATGGGTTACCTTGAAGCTGCTCTTCGAGGGGCATACCCGTGTCAGGCAAGCGAATCTGCAAACTCTTTTGAGGAATTATGAAACGCTTGTGATGACTGACGATGAAACCGTGGATGCTTTTGCTTCGCGGGTGATGACGTTGGTCAATGGAATCCGCGCACTTGGAGAAAACCTGACGGAGACTTCAGTGGTCAGGAGATTCTTGCGCGCTGCTCCTCCCCGTTACATGCAGATCGTGACGGCAATTGAGCGGTGTGTTGACCTGACTACATTGACGGTCGATGACCTCGTTGGCCGCTACAAAGCTCATGATGAGAGGATGCACCATAGCCTCGGTGATGCTAGGGACAACGAGCAAGTCATGCTCACGAGGGCGCAGTGGCAATTGTTGATTGCAAGGGAGAAGAAGGCTGGCGAGGGCTCAAGCAATACTCGCCAAGATCGTGCGCCAAAAGAACAGAATAAGAGGAACGCGGGGGACAGCGCTCCAAAGAAGAAGAAGTTCGATAAGCGCAAGATCAAGTGTTATAATTGTGGCATCATGGGGCACTTCAAGTCTGAGTGTAGGAAGCCAGCGAAGGAGCAGGCATATATCGCGAAGAAGGGTGACATTGATGATGATCAAGCCAACATGCTGCTGTGTGAAATCTGTGAGTTTCCAGATGTGGACGTACAGATGCAAGTAGCTGAAACCGTTGCACTTGTGGAGAAGAAAATCTATCTCCACGAGGAAGAAGAGAAGAGGGCCAGAAATTTTTGGTACCTTGATACGGGCGCAAGCAACCATATGTCGGGGGATAGGACCCAATTCAGCGAGCTAAGCATGACTGTTGGAGGGACGGTCAGGTTCGGTGACGGCAAAACAGTGCCAATCTTAGGGAGAGGCACGGTGGTCTTCGAAGTAAAGAGTGGTGAGCACAAGATTCTCACAGATGTTTATTACATTCCCATGCTAAAGACGAACATAATTAGTTTGGGACAGCTCGAAGAGAGGGGCTGCAAAATTGTGCTCGAAGACGGATATTTGTGGGGCTATGATCGTCAAAGAAATCTCATGATGCGTGTGAAGAGGTCTCAGAACAGAATGTATGTCCTGAATTTGGACAAGGCACAGCCGGTGTGTTTTCTAGCAAAGTTTGACGAAACAGCGTGGAAGTGGCACTCACGTTTTGGTCACTTGAATTTTCATGCATTGAGGAAATTGGGAAAGCAGCAGATGGTGAGTGGACTGCCCATGATTGATCATGTTGATCAGCTTTGCACTGGATGTTTAGTTCGCAAGCAACGCCGAGGTGCGTTCCCGAGAGAAGCAAAATTTAGAGCTTCAAAAGTTTTGGAGCTGGTTCATGGTGATTTATGTGGACCCATTACTCCGGCTACCCCATCCGGGAAGAAGTATTTTTTGCTCATAGTAGATGACTACAGCAGGTATATGTGGTTGTCTTGTTGAGGAGTAAAGATGAGGCACTTGAAGCTTTCAGAAAGGTGAAAATTGCAGATGAGGTTGAATCTGAAGAAAAGTTGAAGGCATTAAGGACTGACCGAGGAGGGGAATTTACCTCTAATGAGTTTAAAGCTTATTGTGAGAACCATGGGATTAAGCGGTACTTGACGGCACCCTATACTCCGCAGCAAAACGGAGTCGTTGAGAGGAGAAATCAAACCATTGTAGCTATGGCCAGAAGTATGTTGAAAAGCAAAAAGCTACCAGGGAGATTTTGGGGAGAAGTCGTGACTACTGCTGTTTATTTACTCAATAGAGCTCCGACAAAGAGTGTTGTTGGAATGACACCGTACGAGGCATGGTGCGGTAGAAAACCCTCGGTTGATCATCTTCGGACTTTTGGATCTATTGCTCATATCAAGGTGTTGGGTGCACACAACGCGAAGCTAGCCGACAGAAGTATACCCACAATTTTGTTGGTCTATGAGCAAGGTTCAAAGGCATATTGAGTCTACAACCCAGCAACGAAGAAAGTACAAGTGTCACGTGATGTAGTTTTTGATGAAGAAAAAGCCTGGAATTGGGACGGCGCAGCAGTGGAGGACCATCCTACAGGAGGTGATGACATGTTTGTTGTATCCTATCACACTGATCCTGCAGGCCACCATCATGACAACGACGTACATGAAGATGGGCTTGATGTTGATGACAATCCTGGACATGGCGGCGGAAATCCGGGATCCGGTAGCGCACCTGGAACCCCCATGGCGCGTACACCCAGCCACGGCTTGCCCAGCTCCCCCTCTACCCCAGGAGGTGGACCGTGGTGGGGTGATGATGATGGAGATGACGGATCAGCAGCTGGAGCTCATTCAGAAATAGCAGCAAAAAACGCTGCCGTGGCAGCGAAATCTGGCATGCAATCTGCAGGGACGCCCAGAAACGCTGCCGTGGCAGCCGAAAATTCTGAAGCTGCATATTTCAGGGATGATGATGATCCAGAAAGCACGGTGGGAGGGAGCGCGATGGGGGAGACTCGTGAGTCCCCTGAGCGTACTCCGGGAAGGCCGCCAACGCCGGCGAAGCTCTGGCGAGTATTGGATCTTTATCCAAAGGAGGCTCTTCGGAAAAATTAATCCCATGCGAATGAAAAAGAGAGGAGATCGAATGCAAAAGAGAGGAGATCATTGCTTGTTTTCTGAAGTAGAACCAACCACGTTCGAAGAGGCGAACGATGAAGAGTCTTGGCGCAGCACCATGATAGAGGAGCTCGGTTCAATTGAAGAAAATCAAACATGGAGTCTTGTTGATCTTCCAAGTGGACACAATGCAATTGGGCTCAAGTGGGTGTTTAAAGTTAAAAAAGATTCACAAGGAGCAGTGGTGAAACACAAAGCAAGGTTGGTGGCCAAGGGGTTTGTACAGCAGCAAGGCATTGATTTTGAAGAAGTTTTTGCTCCGGTTGCAAGGATGGAGTCAGTTCGGTTGTTGATTGCACTAGCAGCTCAAGAGTCATGGTCTTTGCATCACATGGATGTGAAGTCGGCCTTTCTCAATGGAGATCTAGAGGAGGAGGTATATGTGCAGCAACCCACTGGTTTTGTCAAGAAAGGAGAGGAACATAAGGTATATAAGTTGCATAAAGCTTTGTACGGTTTGAAGCAGGCCCCTAGAGCATGGAATACTAAACTTCATAATACTTTGATTTCACTTGGTTTTGAGAAGTGTCCACTAGAGCATGCCATGTATAAAAGAGGTATAGATGCAAGTCGTCTACTCATTGGTGTGTATGTTGATGACCTCCTAATCACTGGTGCAAGTGAGAAGGAGATTGGAAGATTCAAGAAGCAGATGAAGGAATTGTTCAAAATGAGTGATCTAGGCTTGTTAAGCTTTTACCTTGGGATTGAGGTACATCAAAGTAGAGATGGGATCACATTGTGCCAAGAGGCATATGCCACAAAAATTCTGGTGAATTGTGGCATGGATGATTGCAATCCTTCACATACGCCTATGGAGGCTAAGCTCAAGTTGAGCAAACGGAGTGAGGCGCCGGCCGTTGATCCAACAGATTACAGAAGCATTGTGGGGAGCCTAAGGTACTTGGTGAACACAAGGGCTGATTTGGCCTACTCTGTTGGGATCGTTAGTAGATACATGGAGCACCCTACTACTAAACATCTAGCTGCGGTGAAGCAAATTTTGAGGTATGTTAAGGGCACTCTAAAATATGGCTGCAAGTACACAAGAAAGAAAGAGGCAAGACCACCATTGGTGGGCTATAGTGACAGTGATATGGCAGGAGACGTGGACGACAGGAAAAGTACTACTGGCGTTGTTTTTTTCTTAGGTGAAAATTTGATCTCTTGGCTGTCACGGAAGCAGAAGGTAGTGGCACTTTCTTCTTGCGAAGCGGAGTACATTGCAGGAGCGGCTGCGGCGTGTCAGGGAGTTTGGCTCAGTAGATTATATGCGGACTTGATGGGAGAACAGCCAAAGCAAGTGAAGCTACATATTGACAATAAATCCACCATATCTTTGTGCAAGAATCATGTGCATCATGATCGTAGCAAGCACATTGATGTAAAGTTCCACTACATTCGCGGGTGTGTGGAAGAAGGGAGGATGGAGGTCGAGCATGTCAATACAAACGATCAACTCGCGGACATTTAACCGAAGTCACTTGGGAAGGTGAAGTTTCAAGAGATGTGTGAGAAGATCGGAGTAAAGGCTGTCAAGTAGTCATAACATCATGTTTAGGGGGGTGAATGTGAGTTTTCTGTTCTCTGTAAACACATGTTCTGATAGGTGTCCGAGTCTGTAAAAGATAGGAAAAGTTCAGGTCTCGTTTGAAGTCGTTTTAGGGTCAAACTCTTAGAGATAAAGTGTGTTTTAAACCTGGTCGGTTTGTGATTAGGGTCACAACGTGTTGGGCACGAATAGTAGGCCGAGTTGGTTGTGAGGTCGGCTCCTTGAGCCCTATATAATGTGAAATAAAGACCCAAAAAAATCTGCACGTTGGCAGTACCAAACCTTCTCTGTTTCGATCTGTTTCTTTTGTTCTTCATCTACCTCCTGCATTTTTCGATCTTGGAGCTAACACGCGCGAGCGAGGAAGTTGTGTCGGCCATGGCCGCAACGAACCCCAACTTCATCACCGAGCAGCAGGCACTGTACGAGGCTGCCCGCACTCAAGCCGCCGCTCCAACATACATGCGGTGCAACCGGACGCGGAGGCGGCGCTGTCTACGCAGGCGATCGCGAACAAGAACGCTGCCAGCCGCAAACGTTGTTTGGTCGTGCCGGTGGGATGACGAACATGCTGACCCCTCCACTTTCATTGTGGACCTCACGTCCACCGACAGCGGACAGATCGCTCACTCCGACAAGGATGGGTAAGGCATGGAAGGTGGCGGGGGCTCGAGTCCCAAGTGGGTCGGTCCGTCTCCCATGCTCTACTATTCCTCGCAGGCGACCGCACCACTTCGCGAGTCTTATCTCCGCCGCTCATGGAGACGACAGATGGAGGACGCGGTCGCCGGAAGGGAACAACAAGGACTTGGACGACGGGCATCGCTGTAGGTAGGTTTAGATCTGGTCCCCCTTCTTAATAAAATTTGTCCGTGATGTAATGAATGTGCTCCGGTTTATATGAAAATCATCCATTTTGCATGTAATTTATCTGATTGTTGGTACCTAACTTGAAATATACGCGGCTAATTTTAAATAATCTTCTTTCGTATTGTCTCTGTGAACTGAGAGCAACTCTAATGGGGCGACCCATTTCGTCCGCCGCCGTCCGTTTGGGTCGGCGCGGACTCAAAAGGCGGCCCAACGCACCGACCCAAATGGACACATGTCCGCTTTTCGTCCATGTGCGACCCATTCCCGGCCCATTTTTGAGCCGGATTTGCGTCAGCGGGGACACGCGACGGACGCACGCACGCTCGCCTTCTCCTCTCCCCGGGCTCGCTGGTCGGTGGCACATTGGCCTCCCCCTCACCCCCAGCCAATAGCAACCCTCGCCCGCCTCATTCGTCGCCGACACCGACGCCCATTTTTGCCGGCGACTCTACTAGTTGCCGTCGCCTCCACATCCGCCCAGCAATGCCGCCCACTCCCCTGTCACCCGCCACCGTTGTCTTGCCACCGAGGAGCAAACTGCTTTCCACCGCCGCTCCCCCCACCGCACAGCCGTCCGCGACTAAGAAGCCGCCTCGCCGCCCTGGCCAGATCCGACCGGCACGCTCGTCGGACGCCAGCCCACTCGTCGGACGCTGACCCACTCGTCGGACGTCGGCCCACTCATCGGACGCCAGCAGGGCAACTAGCTGGTCCGTGCACGCCGCGACTCCCCTCGCCGGTCGTCTCCTTCTTCGACGCCCGCAAGCTGTTCGATAGTTTGCCAAGGTATGAAATGGACTCCGCCGACGAGTTCTTTTTCCACAATTTCTTTTGCGACTCCGACGATTCGCCGTCCGACGACGACGAGGAGATATTGGCTGCCGTGTTGGTCCATCACCACCTCAACAGCCAACGACCGTTGTTCCGTGGCTCCATTCCGAACCACCTTTCGGCGTTGAATCGCAACCGAGAGAGCGGGCGGGACTACTTTGATACATCAAAAATTCCGCTGCCGTTTCCGTATGAGTAGGCATCTTTTCAACCGTATTAGAGATGGGATGGTCGGCTATGATGACTATTTCGAGTGCAAAGAGGATGTCGTCGGCAAGATCGGTTTCTCCTCTTATCAGAAATGCACTGCCGCCATCCGAATGCTTGCATACGGAGTTCCCGGTGATCTCATTGACGAGTACGTTCGTATGAGCGAGTCTACATGCCTAGAGTCCCTGTATAAGTTCTGCAAGGCTGTTATTGATGTGTTTGGCCCTGAGTACTTGAGAGAGCCAACAACTGAAGATACAGCCCGTTTGTTGGCGACGAATGCCAGAAGAGGCTTTCCAGGGATGCTTGACAGTATAGACTGCATGCACTGGGAGTGGAAGAACTGTCCTTCTACTTGGCAAGGGCAGTATAAGGGACATGTCAGGGCTTGCACCGTCATACTAGAGGCTGTGGCGTCTCAAGATCTCTGGATCTGGCACTCTTTCTTTGGCATGGCTGGATCACACAATGATATCAACGTGCTTCAGTGCTCGCCGGTGTTTGCTAGGCTTGCCGAAGGCAACAGCCCACCGGTGAACTTTACTGTCAGCGGCCACAACTACGACAAAGGATACTACTTGGGTGACGGTATCTATCCTCAGTGGACCGCTATTGTCAAGATAATACCCAACCCTGTCAGAGAGAAGAGGAAAAGATTTGCCCAAGAGCAAGAGAGTGCTAGAAAGGATGTCGAGCGTGCCTTTGGTGTTTTGCAATCTCGATGGGGCATCATTCAATATCCTGCTAATACTTGAAGCACGCAGAAACTCTGTGAGGTGATGACTGCTTGTGTGATCATGCATAATATGATCGTAGAAGACGAGCGTCCGGAACGTCTGTACGATCAAGGGTTTCAGTTTCAGAGAGAAAATATTGTGTCTGAGCATGGAGTAGCGGCAATGTTTGAACAGTTCATCCAATTTCATCAAGACATGCGTGATTGGAAAACTCACGTGCAACTGCAAAATGATTTGGTTGAGTATATGTGGGCTCATGTTGACAACCAATAGATGTATCTTCTTTTATTCGTTTGCAAAATTATGTGAAACATTTTTATTTGTATTCGGCTTGTAAAACTATATAAGTATTATTTTTATTCGATTTATTTGACAATATGTTTGAATGCAAATTATTAATGTAAAATTGGGCAGCCAGCCGACACATATAGGTCGACGCGTTGGACGTGCTGCCAACTTATATCAAAAACAAAACGGACACCGGCAGACTACCAACCCAAACAAATAAAAAGCGAACGAAGTCGGGGGTCGTCCCGTTAAAGTTGCTTCTATATATGTTCGAGTGAGCGTCGGATATACCTTTGGTTGCAACTTGCAAGGGCACGCAAGCGAAAGGCCTGGCTTGTAGCCCACCACCCACCCGCGGTCGGTGAGAACGCCGTAGGCCCGACGGGTCAGCGAGAACGGGAAGAAGTAGCGAAAACAGCTAAAGAGCGGAAGGGTTTTGGTCGCGAGTCGCACCCGCCGCCGTGGTCGCATCGCACGCAAACTTTCGAGTCTCGAGAGAGGCGACGAAGAGAGCGAGGGCGAGGGACGGCAATAGTGCTTGGAGGATGGGCGCTGGGGAAGGAGAGGCAGGTGGGAGCAAGGAGAAGAGCAGCGGCGTCGCCCGGACGTCCCTGGACGGCCTGCGGGACAAGAACGTGATGCAGCTCAAGAAGCTCAACATGGCGCTCTTCCCCGTCCGCTACAACGACAAATACTACCAGGACGCCATCGCCTCCAAGGACTTCTCCAAGCTCGGTGAGCGCGCTCCCACCCGTCTCTTCCAATCTTGTTCTAGTCCCTACCTCGCGCCGCCGGGACCGGTTCCATACCTCATCCGGTCTTCCATTGTATTGGGATTGGGATTGGGATTGGGGTTGTATCTATCTCAGTTCTCGGATCTGCAGACAGAAGGCAGAAAAAAATTTATAACTTGCTACCAGATTGGGGAAGAAACCGCCATTAGGAATTTAGATTTTGGAATGGGGACGTGCAAATGCGAATGTGGATTTGATCTGTAAAAATAATTCTTTGGCCATAGAAGATCTTGGAGAGTTGGAGAGCGTGGGTAGGTAGCTATGGTATTGTGCTGGGGATGTTTCCCGGATTCGCTGTTATATTGATTCGTCTGCTGGGTTTGGCTGATTTCGTCTATGAGATGAGAAAACATGTTGCTGGTGCTATTGTCTGACTCTTCTTTTTTTCCTTTCTGTGTTTGTAGCTTACTATAGTGATATATGTGTTGGAGCAATCGCTTGTCGCCTGGAGAAGAAGGAAGGAGGGGTCGTCCGTGTTTATATCATGACTCTGGGTGTATTGGCGCCCTACCGTGGTCTTGGTCTTGGTGAGAATTTTCCCTACCTAAATTCATTTTTGGTTATGAGAAGAGATCACCCTGTTGGGCGTGAGATCTAGATATGCCTCACAAGTAGGATAACATGTGCACCTTCTTACCTGATTGCTGAAATTGTGAATTAAAATGTAATTGTTGAATAGTTGTAGGTACTGCATTTATCTTGCAACCTATTTTTCACTCAAGCAATGAACGGTGATTGATCATGCTTCTGCCACCATCTCAATTGAATCAATGTGCCCAGAGTTTTCTGTTGATGTGTCACTGCCATAACATCAACAATACCACTGTGACAACCCTCCGGACCAAGCACATTGACCCTCACAATAGAAGTTGCCTGTGCGTCCACCATAGGGCCATGGCGTCCAATTGACAAGGTGGGCGGCGCCTTAAGCTGATTTTCGATGCCATATGCTTTCTGAGTAGGCACACACGGGAAGGAGAAGCAGGAGCGGGAGGGGAGAAGCAGGGGCGTGGAAAGGAAAAAAACAGTGGGGAAGGAAACCTTGGGCCTTCTTCCTTGAACTATGTAGAAGGAGGTGGGAAGGAAAAGCGGGTGAGGAGAGAGGGACAGAACAAGGTGAGAGTGGAGCAGAAAAAAAAAATCTGGTTCTGGCTTGGGGCGCCACCTCCTTGTGCCATCCCCGTTATTGCAGAGCTTTGTTGCTTCCAGGTCTGCGTGGGTGCGGCATTGCCAGCAGCAGCTATGCTTCTTCTTTTGAGTCTCTGCCAGCTTCTCCTCTCCCTCCACGAGTCTTCCCCAGCTTTTCCTCTCCCTAGCCTCCCTCTTCTTCAGCTCCTGCTCTCTGCTCTGTTCTGCTGTATGTTCCAGCAGCAGCTATGCTTCTTCTGTTTGAGTCTCTGCCAGCTTCTCCTCTCCCTCCCACAAGTCCTCTCCAGCTTTTCCACTCCCTACCGTTACAAGGTTACGTGATAAAATGCTTGGACAACCTATGACAGCCTGCACCATCTAGGAAGGTTACAATCAAAGGGCAATAAGTGCAGGCCTTGCCAGTTGGCAGCCAAATCACAAGACAGGGAGTAGTGCAAGCTAGTTAAGAGACTTTTCAGCAGAGAGAATGGCTGGCCTTAGGTCAGCTTTTGTTCTATGGGTTAATAAACCAAAGTCAAGCTTGAATCCGCTCCTCCAAGAATCAACTGATGCTACCAGGTTTCTGAAAAGTGTTGTTGCTTACATACCACGTTTTGTTGTATTTTGGCATTTGAGTGTCCATTGGGTTAATCTTATTCCCATGGGAACATTAAAGGGAGCACTGTGCTACTAAATTGGTTGTAATGGGTGATTTAACTTGCTGTCAGACCAGGTTAGGGTGTGTCTATGAAGTCGCCTTGCAATAACGCCGTAAGCGTTATAAAGTTACGAAGGGGTGGGTTGCCACAAAATGCATTATGCATTTAAACTAATGTGGTGTTAAGGATTGTGGGTAGTGGTTGTGCCATATGTGCTCATGAAATTGGAGTGTAATGATACTCTTACCATGTTATGTCCTCTAGGACATGGTGTATGTCCTTTCATGATGTCCAAGTGATAACTTGCTGTTTTAAAAAAAACCTCATGGAAATGATTTAAGCATGTACCTATATTATTCTATAAAGCTTGCTTATAAATAATTACCGTAGCTGTTTATCTAGTGTAAGTTCTGAAAGAATACCTGTATCAGCACAGGAAAAACCAGTGAAAAATAATGAGCCGGCAATGTTGCCACTCATTCTTACTTTAGCCCATGTTAACACATCTGCACGCTAGATTGCTCTTTTGTATCCAGGTGAAATACCCGTGACTTCTAAGTCTAGTAAGAATAATGTTAAAGATCATTGTGCAATAAACATCATGGGCTGCCTCATCATACTTTGAGCAATCGCTTCACTATCATGCTTCTTTTAGACCACTGCCCCATTGGTGCTACTATCAGATGATAGTAAGTTAGTATGTCCGTTCTGCTCCCAGTGACCGGGTAGCACATGTGGTTAGCCCAGCAGTTATTCATAACCTGTTGTTTGTTAATAGGCTTCAGAGTCCTCTAAATGTTTTTTTTTTGGCGGGAAGAGTCCTCTAAATGTTAGGCTACACCATTTCCCACACTGCACTATTGGCTGCTAATATAGTATCCTGTTGTTAATATGATTCCATTGATGGTAAATGAGAATTTCGGGAGTTTACAGAATTCAATTTAAAATATACTCTGGCGGTCTGGCCTCATTTCACAACACATGCTGTCAAGAATTTTGAGTTTGTTCTCAGGGAAATGTTCATATGATCATCTAAAGACTATTAGGAACGTGATGTTTGATAAAAAGAAATTATGAGGGGACTACACTGCGGCAGGTTTTGTTTGGTACTGCTACTGTAACACTGCTCTCAAAAGAATGAATGCTAGTTGAATGAATATGAAATATCAACTTGTTGTGAACTTCTTGAGCTTGATATACACCTTATATACTTTTGCTCTTTTGAAACTATCTTTTACAAACAGAAAATAACAGTTTGTTTTTGGCAACAACACGAGCTGTTTTTAAGAGTAGCAGTAAAGCTGTTTTTTAAGAGTAGCAGTAATATGAGCTGTGCTGCCTTACATTTGATTCTTTTTTATTTTGACAGGAACAAAGCTGCTGAACCATGTTTTTGATCTCTGTGCGAAGCAGAACATCTTGGAGATATACTTACACGTTCAGACAAACAACGACGATGCCATTGCTTTCTACAAGAAGTTTGGTTTCGAAATAACAGAGACGATACATAATTACTATACGAACATCACTCCACCAGATTGCTATGTTCTTACCAAATTTATCGGCCAGGCTGCTACAAAGAAATGAGCAGACACTGTCCCTGCTCTTGTGATAGAGTTGTGATCTTGTTGCAGTTTGTTCTTCATTCTCGTTGAGGTTTAACATTACTTTGAGAACACGATTACCTTGGCTGCATCACTGAGACGTCATTTTTACCTTAACTGTGTTCTTTATCCCGCCTTGCTCCAGTAACTTGAGTGCCTGCCTTAACTACTTATTCTGGATATGTGGTGCGCGGTTGCCAGATTTTTTCTGAATGGTGTGGTTGCCAATTTTAATCGTGCTCCTTTGACCCGTTACTGGAGCAAGGTTGTGGTTACTTGGGTTTCGAAATCCCAACGTTTGTTACTTTAGTTCTGACAGGTTTGTTAGTGATAAAATCAGTTTTTTGTTCGTGTAAATTTAACCCTTTTTATTGAATTATTTTTTAACACGTTTATTACTTTTGCCGTTGATAAATCAAATTATCTATGGTCTTGCCCGCATCACCACTCCGATGATCGCATCAACCCAAAGAGAACCCCATCGCCTACGAAAATACTTTCATCAAGAGTACGCTACAAGGACGAAAGGTGAACGAAAGTACCTTTCTACATCTGTGCTCATATCCTGGTGTGAACAATAAAATAAATAAAATATAAAAACATTTCAAAAAATTCTGAATTTTTTTGGCATACTTTAAGAAATGTTTGTTGTGCATGTAAAATTTCATCACGAAATCACATTGGTGAAAGTCGTGGCAAAAAAGACAAAATGAGATCTCCAAAATGCGTTTGAATGTAACATTTTTCAGAGCATTGATTTTGTCTTTTTTACCACGCCTTCCAACAATGTCATTTCGTGATAAAATTTTGCATGCACAACAAATATTTCTTAAAGTATGCCACAAAAATAATTCAGAATATTTTGAATTATTTTTTTATTTTATTTATTTTACTGTTCACACCAGGAGCATATGAAATGTATTTTTTGGGAAACTTCAGTTATTTATTTATTTATTTATTCAGAATATTCATCAAGAGTACACTACATAAGGAAATTCGGTTTGGCTCTAGGGAGCATGTGCTCCTGCTTGCCAAAAATGTATTTTACAAATGTCAATTTTTTTTTGAAAAAAATAGATGTGTTCATTGTTACACCCAAATGTTACCTGCAATTTTTTAGGTGGAAAACTTAAGCATTTTGACCTGTGTGAAAATAACAAATCAAACGCCAAATGTTATCTCTAAATGTACACTTATTTTTGTTTTTTCGTCGACGTAGCACTGTTATCCCGTTTCGCATAAAAATTGTAAGCGTGCTTGTTACACCAACACGAACATCTAAAAAAAACTAGAATTTGTAAAATTCATTTACTATTTATTTTGAATTTACTCTTCATCAGGGATCATATGCTCCCCAGAGCCTAAAGGCCATCCCATGTAAGGAAATGGAAGCATTTTGTGACATAGAAGATGAAAGGTGAACACCACATTTAAATCGTATCGTTATATGCCCTCATGCACTGTAATGGAGTTCTTCTCCATAACCAGAGCTATATAAGGTGCACCAGGGGCATCGTAGAAAGGGGATCAGCTACTTTGACCTATACGCTTACACCATGTAGAAGATTGAAGATTTCCAGTAGCCGTTGACCCCCCCCCCCCCCCAAATAAAGTATTTCCCGCATCCCCTGCCCCCCCCCCCCCCCCAACCACACACACACAATCAGCTTGAGAACACGTCAAGTTTCCTTGACTCGACCAATACCTCTCTGCATTGTAATCCTCTATATTCTCCCTATAAAGAAGAAGCAAGGCAAGAAGTAGGGGTTTTATCCATATTGGAGGTCTAAAACTGGGTATATGTGTGTCCCTATATTTCGATTCTAAACTCCATGGTATGCAGACATCACGTGCTCTCTCTAGTACCCCCTTGTTAGAGTTGACCTAAAATCTCTTGACAGCTGGCATCAATCATGGGGTGTTATGAGATCAGGGCGGATCTATGTCACAAGTCACATCGCAAGACAACAAATCATCGGGTGGGGGGGGGGGGGGGGGACGACCAGCCAAAAATCATGACAGAAAGACTGAGGGAGGCTTATCTCATAAAGTAATCCTTAATATCCCCAGGGACCCTAAGGGTCAAACATCATGATTCAAGTTTCCTAGGCATGAGCATTCGACGAATCTATCCTCAAAGGAAGATCATCATAGGGTGGTTGGTGGGAACACCATCCTCAGTGACGATAATTGTGAAAAACATTGTGTGCCCATGAAAGTGCATCTAATCCCTTTGGTTGATTTTGATAATTAATGTCAACATATCTCAAAGAATAATAATTTAAGTAACTTATATCATGAAAGTTCTGTTAGGTTGCAACAAACGAGATGAGGTGCCCCCCACAAATTCTCATAGATAGTGTTGGACAAGGCAAGGACTTATCTATTTATTTTGCATTTTAGTGGTCCAACATCACATTGCATCAATAGGCATGTCAATACTGTCAAAAGGGGAATGAGGTTGTTAAAATGAGTTTCTTTCTCTGTGTGCTTAAAGATCAACTCCAATGCCCTCAAAATACTCCACTATGTCTACCTACGCTTCTATACTTAAGAACTTTTGAGCTCTTACAATCGGAACCTGCGAGGCCATTAACCCAAATATAGCTATTGCATACCCTAGCTATTCAGAACCGCCAAGCATTCCACTCGGAGTCACCAAGGGTGTTGGCAAGCTTTATGTTACCCTCTCAAAAATTCCGAATGCATTCCAGAGTGTGTGCCACATGCGAGGTAGTCCACTTGGAGCTTTTAAACTCAGTTCCAACCTTTTGAGTCCTTTGAAAGTTGCCACCTTTTGTATTGATTGAAGCCTCCATGCAGATCACCCAGGAGCTTCTGAGATGTGTTAAAAAAGTGTGTAACAGTCATATTTCTAGTCAACCCCATATATAGCCCCACCTTCCCATCAGTCCACTCATACCATATATTTTTAAGAGAGAATATCACCTTCTTGTGTTGATTTCAAAGGGCTTTCTACTCCAAAGCCAAGTATTTGAGATCTAAACCCCCTTTTGCTTTCAACTCTTACCTCCCCAATCCAAGGCCATATCTTGAAAGAATTGAGTGTAGAGGTATTTTGAAGCACAAGAGCAAGAGATCTATCACCAAGAAACCTCTTTTTTAATAAACTTTTGGAGGGCTGAGATCGACTAGGTGCATGGGAGTTTTCTAGTTTGTGAAGAAACCAAGAAGTTTGTAAGGGCTTGGAGATCGATTACCTCATGAAGATGTACCTCGGGTGAGGCTAGTTCTTCCTGGGAGTATGCTGTGATGACATAGCTTGGTTGTTCCTTCATGGACCCTTAATCGAGCGATCCACAGTTAACGGGAACTAGTGTTTGTCAAAACAAATGTGATGCGAGGTGAGAACCTAGAGGGTGGTTGGATCGTAACAATGGTAACTGTGGTGATCAGGTGAGTACCCGAGAAACAAGTAGGCAGGCGACTAACGATCAAGCTTGTGCTGGAAATTTGAGGAAGTGTTGGGGTTAGAGACACCCGAATACGCGAAGAACAAAGTAACCTGGAGCAATGCTGAGCAAGAGTTTGTGGGATGAGCGCCCGAATCTGGAAGTGTAGTGTTCGTCGTTAAGGAGGAATGCGGTCATGGTGAGCACCTCCACAACTGGGTTGGCATCGAGGCATGGAACAACAGCAATCACATATAGAAGATGAGATGCACATATCTTTCAATTGTGCTTTTGCCAAAGCAGGATGGTTTTCAAAGCCTTGGTACATTAGAACTGATTTGCTGAATCATAACCAGATTCTTTATTCAATACCATTACAAGTTTAGTAAATTCTAATCATCCACATGCCACCTTAAATAATATTTTAATATTTTTGTGGTGCCTTTGGAAATTCAAAAATGATAAACTTTTTCAAAAAAGGATATCTCTCCAATTCATGTCTACCCTGCAGCCCAAGCTATCATAAGGAGTATGTCTTTGGACCAAAATGTAAACACGCAGGAATTAGCAAATTCTGAAACATAAATAATCCATAAGCATGGCAGGGACAAACATATCAAAGGGACTACAATCGACAATGCTGAACTTTCGACTTCAAACAAGATTTTTACAGATGCGGCTTGGAATGGACAGGGACAATCAAGCATGATAACATGGGGAAAAGCAGGTGTAGGAATATTTATGCAGGTACAAGAAGGAAAGTCAAGATGGAAGATCAAGTTTTCAGCATCAACCATGCAAGCATAATCAGCGATTCACACAGAAGCGCTAGCAATCAAGTTAGCAGTTATCTTCAACAACGCGGGATTACAGGAAGCGGTCGTTTTAACAGATAATCTAAGACTGGCTAAAGCAGCAGCAGCGAGAGAACCGAGCATACAACCAGGAAATTGGATAATAAGAGGACTTCTTACAGACTTTTGTGCCCTCACAAACTCTAGTAATGTCCAGGTGTTTCATGTTAGCAGGAATCATAATAGAGAAGCCCATGATGCAGCAAGCCAGCAAGGCAAGCTTATTCACAGGAATCTCATCCAAATCAAAGTACTGTAACTACTTGTAATATTGCAGATCACCAGCAATGGCATCATTCCCTGGAACAAATTATTCCAGAAGTAATACAGCAGGGATATGTCATTCATCATGTAAACTGTTGTTACTTGGAATGAAATGGCGCTTAGTGCGTCTTTGAGATGTTCAAAAAAAAAAGAGAACCCAAATTTATCAAACTTGACAGAAACAGGATTGTCGCGAGTGAGTTGGTGACCAAAGAGTAAATTCTTAACGAGAGGGAGAGAGCAAGACAATGCAAAGTTTAAGAGGAATATAGGTAGTGATGAGGGAGTCATGGCCTGTGTGAGTGATCGAAAGTCATTCACCCCCACCAAGATATGACGAGCGGTACAAGAGGGCGGATAAAGCGAAGATTACAGCTCAAGCTCATGTGTGACAATGAAACCATGTCGAGGTATCAGTCGGAGCTGCTTTCGGACGGCGAAAATTGCGCTGGCACGGTTTGAAGTGGAGTTTGCAGAGGCCCCATGTCACAAGGCTGAGGAGGCGCAAGTGTGCTGCTGGAGCTAGCACCGGGCCAACCCTAGTAGCAACCGGACAGAGATACGACGTAGGGAGCATACTCATATGGTGCAGGCAGCGACGACATATGTCCGAGAAGATAGGCCTACTGATGCAGAGTGCCCGGGAGGGGGGCGAGGATGGCATAGCCAGGAGCGCGCCACACCCACGCGTGCACCATGCCGGTCACAAGTTCACGTCTAGCACAGAGCCTGCGGGCAGAGGAGTTCACGACCCTATACTAGTCTCCCCCAGCTTATTGGCGAGCAACCCTGCTCCACTCGGTGTCCCCAGCTTATTGGCGAGCAGCCTGCTCCACTCGGTGTCCCTCCAAGAGTAAGGAGCACGCAGCCTGTCCCGCTCGGTATTTTCCTAATTTTGGGTGCTACAGATAGCCAAGATTGCTACAGACAGCGTGTATCTGAAATAATGTACAGATATAAACCTGAATATATTAATCTCAAGTGACTGGAACAAAAAGTAAACCACAAAACATACTCTTTAACCCCATAATAACCAAAGGACATTTTGCCATTTCTGTGATTTCAGAGGCTAACGAAGTGGTATGTGTTCGTTCCTGAGTGTCACATGTAAGGTGGGATGTATACCTGGAAAATTACATCAATGAATCGACTCCTGCATGCTCATTTCTGACTAATACAAGAAGCAGCCCCATCTCCCTATACAGTTATCGTAAAGAAATAAAGTTTCAGCAAAACAGCCAATCCCAACTGCAACAAGAATATCCCTGCAACGATCAGAAACCACCGCTCCCCAGAGTTTAAGATGTGGGCACGGAGATTGACAGCGACGAAGGTAGCAGACATAAACCCAGCGACACCAGCAATAACCCATCTGAATATTTCTATTGGCACAATTGACAGAAGCTGTAACACAAATGGAAAAGAAAAATGTTAGTCCTCAGTTAAAATAATTGTCCCTCCTTTTACTTGTTTATGACATTTAAGTGTTGGCAGGAGTAAATCAAGATCATTTGAAGAAACTACAGGTTTGCCTGGTAAAGAGGGCATGTCACCGGCAACACTAAACCATATAGGATCAGTTCATATCGGATAGATAACTTAAATACCGCAAACTGAAACTGATTCACAGTTCAGTACACTTACATCTAACTGAAATGGAAAGCTAAACAAACAGAAAAGAATTCAAAGTCTATCTGCATATTGAGGATGTACTGACCGAGGCTGGAATGAAGATGAACAAAGAGTACCCATACAGGCACCACAATTGCACGAGTCCAGCAGGTGCTGAGAAGTACTTAAGAATGACATATAACCCAAGGGGAACAAATGTCACATAGCCATAGAATAAGCCAGCAGACCATGTAACCAGGTTAATATCATAGGTCCACTCTTTCTTGTGCCATTTGTGGGAAAGGTAGGTGACAAACGTGGCAATGGAAGCAGCAACAAAAATCAGGGTGGTGCACGTCCAGAATGGCCCATACCTATTAAAAACAAGTTATTGTGATGTCAATAATTCCAAAGTAAATTGATTAGAAGTTCAAACTTACAATTCTTAATCATTCATTGAATTCTAAATATAACATTCATTAAAAGAATTGTTAATTTAATTATCTGTATAAATAAATCTTCCACGGAATGAACTGGTTAGAAAAAATCAGAACATGGTGAAGTGCTAATATAAACCAGCACGTGTGGCTCCTATTATTATTGTGAAATTTAGACGTAGGCAATAAAATAGGTGGCAGAAATATAGTTGATAGCACCGCAAAGGATACTCTGCACATATGACAAGCTATTTAGATCATATCGGACTATCAGTTACAACACTTAATCGTTGTGAACCAGTACTGTCCTAAATTGATATGATTAGGACTTGTTTTATTATTCGCTGTAGGAAGAATCAGGATAGATACATTTGCATCGCGGTACAAATTAATGAAATAAAATAGTCTACAGAACAGCTGAAATGAAACCTTAATGTAAGCATTTGAATATTTCAAGGCTTCTATAAATTATACACGTGATTAAAGGAAAATAATTCTAGGAAATATCTGCCACTAAACGATTAGCTTTCCATCAGGATACCAAAGGATGAAAGGAAAATATCCAGTATTCCACTTAATCCACTTGCATAAGAAAAAACAATAGCAACCAATGTCACGCCCTGTGCTGGAAATTAACCCTGCCCCCTCTTCTAAACAAATGGCCTACCATTAGAAGATACTTTCAAGGCCAAGGAATCATCTTAACAGCATTACCACTCTTCACAGGCATTAATCATCCGTGTAGAGATCAGGTGGATCAAGAGCAATACATCCCACTATACCATAACACAGAGCTTATGGAACGGTCAGACACAGAAGGAACTGGTCCATGAAACTAAAACTTTATTCTGAACTAGTAGACCAACAACACACTCTCATTCCACAACTGAAGACATTGTATCAGGAATCATGTCCAGCAAAAACACTAAAACATTCTAACATTTTACTACTCTTGCCGCATTCATTCTCAAGCATACAGATCTTATCAACAAGAGGAATGAAGCCAGCATATATAAATAAAGTAGGGGAATGCGGGTAAAGCATACAGGTCGGGTTTGTCGGAAGTCTTCTCTGTGAAGTTGCCGCGGAAGGGGAAGACCGACTCCCAGATCCTCTCCACGACATCGGACGTGTCAACGTCGAAGTAGGGCTTGTAGGCCGCTACCGAGAACATCCGGAACCAGCCGCCCTGCGCGGCATCGTCCGACCCACCATCGCTACCCCTGCCTCCGCCTCCCCCTCCAACCTTGGACGAGAAGGTGTCTGCACAGCCGCTAGAACAAAGTCAGATCCGCGATGGAGATCCGATGTCAGAGAAGAGAGTGGAGAGGAGGAGATCTGATCTCACCGTCGGAGTCAGTGGGCGGGCGGTAGGCGCCAGAGATCTTGCCCTTGGCTTCTGAGGGTGGGAAGGTCTGGAGGTTGGACTCGGTGAACTTGATGGTCTGCGGATCTGGCCCCGTCGCCGCCTGCGCGAGACGTGAGAGGTGAGGCGCAAGAAGAGATGGACGGTGGGCGAGGGATTGATGAGTACTTACCGGGACGGATCCGGAGGCTTTGGGATCGTCGAGGGCGGAGTAGCCACCGCCGGACATCATCTTGACCGGCGACGGAAACAGCCGCGGCGGGGGATCGGGGAAGGGAAGCTTCGGGGCGGAGCAAGCGTCCCGCAGCGGCAAGGTGAGAGTTAGGCGGGCCGGCCGCGTAAAGAGATGGGTGGATGTCTTCTCGGATCTTGTTGCGGCTGTTATAAACCCGCGCCTTCTTGCCAAGTGAAACAGTTGCGGCTGTTATAAACGGGCCGTTTTTCACGGGCCGGCCCATGTTCAAGCGTGTCCGGCATGTAAGAGCATTGTCTAAAAAAATCTCCAGCCGCTGGCCCGCCGGAGACATAAAAATCGCCGTCTGGGAGCGAGCCGACGGCAGAATCGGCGCTGGGGCGGTTGGGCATCCAGCCGTCGGCCCCAGGCACCGATATCGGTCCATTTTTAACCGCTTTTCGGCTCAGATAAATAGAAAAATGACCCGATATCAACGTGGTTCGGCGTTGAATTCTCAACATAAATAATTCTTTTATCACATAGTTCACAAAATTAAATAGTTCAATAAAATAGTGCAACAACAAATAGTTCAATACAAATTATATAGTTTAACGAATAAAAACACATATTTCATCACACGTCGAGCCTGGCGTCGCCCTTGATCCTTCATAGGTGCTCCACTAGATCCTGCTGCAGTCGATGGTGCACTTGTGGGTCTCGGATCTTTCTGACGCATATTGTGGTAGGTAGTCCAGGTTGCCGATAGTTGGTGATCAACTTCGGCTAGAGGACCCTGCCTGTAGTATGGTTCAGTGTCAAACACTGGCTCTTCCTGCTCGCTCTCGATGATCATATTGTGCAAGATGACACATCAAGTCATGATCTCCCACATTTGATTTTTCGACCAGGTCTGAGCAGGGTACCGGACAACAGCAAATCGAGATTGGAGCACACCAAATGCCCGCTCGACATCCTTCCTGCAAGCCTCCTGCACCTTGGCAAAGTAGGACTTCTTGCCTCTTGGCACATCGTTTGAGATAGTCTTCACAAATGTAGACCATCTCAGATAGATGCCATCAGCTAGGTAGTACCCCTTGTTGTAGTGCTGCCCATTGACCTCGAAGTTCACTGAAGGAGAATGACCTTCAACAAGCTTGGCAAAGACAGGGAAGCACTGCAGCACATTGATGTCATTGTGAGTTCTTGGCATACCAAAGAAGGAGTGTCAAATTCAGAGGTCATGTGTGGTCACCGCCTCAAGTATCACACCGTAACCGCCTTTGGCGCCTTTGTACATCCCCTGTCAAGCAGATGGGCAGTTCTTCCATTTCCAATGCATGCAGTCGATGCTTCCAAGCATCTTAGGAAATCCTCCTGCTGCATTCTGTGCTAGGATCCGAGCAGTGTCTTCCGCATTAGTGTTCGCAAGTATTGCGGTCCAAACACTGCCACCACTGCCCGACAGAACTTGTAGAAACACTCAATGGTGGTGGACTCGGCCATGCGCCCATAGTCGTCGAGTGAATCACCGAGAGCTCTGTATGCAAGTATCCTCATCGCTATCGTGCACTTCTGGATTGAGGTGAGTCCAAGTTTGCTGGTGCAATCCTTCTTGCACTTGAAGTAGCTGTCGAACTCCCAGATGGAATTCACAATCCTAAGGAAAAGCTTTCGGCTTATCCGATAACGACGCCGACATGTTTTGTCGCCGTGCAGTGGAGTGTCGGTGAAATAGTCGGAGTAGAACATGCATTAGCCTTCGAGACGATGTCGGTTCTTCTCTTTCATCCGCCCCGGCGCCGAGCCACCTCGCCGCGGCTTTTCATTGCTCGCCAACAAGTTGGCGACGGCGGCGAGGACCATGAGATGTTCCTCTTCCTAGACGTTGGCCTCGACTTCCTCCTCCAGCAACGTGGCGAGCGCTTCCTCGTCGTACGAATCCATTGCCGAGGCAGGCAAATCGCCGAACACCTTACGGGCGTGGTGGGCGAGCACCCGCCGCTACACTGCCCCTCCGCGGCCGAAACGCCGGAAAAATCGCCCAGCCGACGGTGGAGAGGCTGCCTCGGCGAAACCTCTGCTCTTTTTCCGGCGAGGAATGGGCTATCTAGCGGTGGTGGGCGGTGGGCGGCACCGGGATCAGCCGGTTGGCGGCCGAGCGCGCGGGGGTGGGAGGCGAATCTGGAAGATAGACTTGACTTTTCGCCTGACGGTGTGGGCCATGCGTGCTTTTCCCTTGCGCCGGAGCCCTCGAGCGCCCCCAGTGCGCCGGGTTCAGCCTGCGATTGCCGGGCCCAAAAATGGGCCGAGCCGGCAGATTTCGGCATTCTGGGGACGCGACTGGGGCATTTTTTCGACGCCGGCACGAAAAAAGTTGCCTGTTGGGAGCGCGGCTGGAGATGCTCTAACAGGCCTGGCCCGGCACGCGACTAACACCATATGCCGTGCTTGTCCGCCGAAGTGAAGCCCGTGGGTTGGCATGAAGGACCTAATCAATGATATTTATCTTTCTATTTTTTTACAAAGTTATTGGAAAATAGCTCGTTTAGGCGTGTGTTGGGTCCGACCCATCCCATTGGGCACCTATGATTCCTGTCACGTAGCACTTGCAAGGCCGTTTATAAGTGGGTCATGCCGTGCCGACACGTGTGTCTCACTTCGGCGAACGGAAACGTCATGCATGGTAAACATCATGCATGGAATTATCTCTACAAAGCTTTGTAGTTGCAAGTGATTGCAAATAGGTGATGGATGATATTCAAGGAGGATTTGTTAGAGCTCACTTAACTGTGATAAGAGAGATTTTGCATAGGAGCTCCACTTTCACTAGTTGTCTTTTTACCTATGAAAATAGAGCATCAAAAGTTGATGCGCATAATCTAGCCAAACACTCTCTTTTGCTTGATCAGGGGTGTCATGTGTGGCTTATCTCTCCTCATGACCCAGCATGTATCCCCTTTAATGATACTATAGACCAATAAAGTGTTGGCTTTCCTCAAAAAATGTAATAACCAGTGAAAACATAAGAATGAACACCAGATCAAATATGTAGATACACGTTAGCCCTATAAACATCGGGGGCAAGCTAGACCCCTCAATTCGGCTCGCCAACCTGCCGACTCCCCAGCGCGAGCCGGCCGGGTGCCGTGCCCCAGCCCAGCCGGCTAGCGCATGCCGGCTGGTGATGACCCACAAGTATAGGGGATCTATCGTAGTCCTTTCGATAAGTAAGAGTGTCGAACCCAATGAGGAGCAGAAGGAAATGATAAGCGGTTTTCAGCAAGGTATTCTCTGCAAGTACTGAAATAAGTGGTAACAGATAGTTTTGTGATAAGATAATTTGTAACGAGCAACAAGTAACAAAAGTAAATAAAGTGCAGCAAGGTGGCCCAATCCTTTTTGTAGCAAAGGACAAGCCTGGACAAACTCTTATATAAGGAAAAGCGCTCCCGAGGACACATGGGAATATCATCAAGCTAGTTTTCATCACGTTCATATGATTCGCGTTCGGTACTTTGATAATTTGACATGTGGGTGGACCGGTGCTTGGGTGTTGTTCTTACTTGAACAAGCATCCCACTTATGATTAACCTCTATTGCAAGCATCCGCAACTACAACAAAAGTATTAAGGTAAACCTAACCATAGCATGAAACATATGGATCCAAATCAGCCCCTTACGAAGCAACGCATAAACTAGGGTTTAAGCTTCTGTCACTCTAGCAACCCATCATCTACTTATTACTTCCTAATGCCTTCCTCTAGGCCCAAATAATGGTGAAGTGTTATGTAGTCGATGTTCACATAACACCACTAGAGGCTAGACAACATACATCTCATCAAAATATCGAACGAATACCAAATTCACATGACTACTAATAGCAAGAATTCTCCCTTGTCCTCAGGAACAAACGTAACTACTCACAAAGCATATTCATGTTCATAATCAGAGGGGTAATAATATGCATAAAGGATCTGAACATATGATCTTCCACCAATTAAACCAACTAGCATCAACTACAAGGAGTAATTAACAGTACTAGCAACCTACTAGCACCAATCCTGGACTTGGAGACAAGAATTGGATACAAGAGATGAACTAGGGTTTTGAGATGAGATGGTGCTGATGGAGATGTTGATGGAGATTGCCCTCTCCCGATAAGAGGAGCGTTGGTGATGACGATGGCGATGATTTCCCCCTTCGGGAGGGAAGTTTCCCCGGCAGAACGGCTCTGCCGGAGCTCTAGATTGGATCCGCCAAGGTTCCGCCTCGTGGCGGCGGAGTTTCATCCCGAAAGGTTGCTTCCTATTTTTTTCTCGATGAAAGACTTCATATAGGAGAAGATGGTCATCGGAGAGCCACGAGGGGGCCCACGAGGTAGGGGCGCGCCCTAGGGGGGGCACCCCCACCCTCGTGAGAAGGGTGTGGGCCCCTGGTCTTCATCTTTGGCGAGGATTTTTCATTATTTATTATAAGGTATTCCGTGGAGTTTCAGGACTTTTGGAGTTGTGCAGAATAGGTCTCTAATATTTGCTCCTTTTCCAGCCTAGAATTCCAGCTGCCGGCATTCTCCCTCCTTATGTAAACCCTGTAAAATAAAAGAGAATAGCCATAAGTATTGTGACATAATGTGAAATAACAGCCCATAATGCAATAAATATCAATATAAAAGCATGATGCAAAATGGACGTATCAACTCCCCCAAGCTTAGACCTCGCTTGTCCTCAAGCGAAAGCCGATAACAATAAATATGTCCCCATGTTTAGAGGTAGAGGTGTCGATAAAAATAAAATACGGACATGAGGGCATCATGCTTATTCTCATAACAGCAACATACGTATATATTGTCATATGATTACTTATGTTCAAGTGATGATCTATTCACAATGCAAAAGTATGTTTCAAAAACCTTATTGAGAACCAACAAGCTATAACCTCAGTCATTGAAGCAATTGCAATTTATCATAACATCAGAAAGAGTCTATGTGAGAGCTAAAAAGCAAGTCCACATACTCAACTATCATCTAGTCCTTCATAATTGCTAACACTCGCGCAATACTTGTGGTTACGGAGTTTTAATCGGACACAGAGAAAGATAGGGGCTTATAGTTTCGCCCCACAACCTTTTACCTCAAGGGTAATGTCAACAATAATAGCTCATGCCCCCTACATCCAATTAGATATATCTATCAGGATCTTTCCAACACACTGGGCTTGCCAAAGGATAAAATGAAAAAGGGAGAGGTGAAGATCACCAAGACACTTGCATAAGGTAGAGGATAATAAAAGATAGGCCCTTCGCAAAGGGAAGATGAGGTTTCCATGCGCTTTTATGGTTGGATGCACAAAACCTTAATGCGAAAGAACGTCACTTTATATTGCCCCTTGTGATATGAACCTTTATTATGCAGTCTGTCGCTTTTATTACTTCCACATCACAAGATCGTATAAAGCTTATTTCTCCCACACTAATCATACATATTTAGAGCAATTTTTATTGCTTGCACCGATGACAACTTACTTGAAGGATCTTATTCAATCCATAGGTAGATATGGTGGACTCTCATGGCAAAACTGGTTTAAGGGTATTTGGAAGCACAAGTAGTATCTCTACTTGGTGCTGAGAATTTGGCTAGCATGAGGGGGAAAGGCAAGCTCAACATGTTGGATGATCCATGACAACATAATTTATCTCAGATATAAGAAAACATAACCCATTACGTTGTCTTCCTTGTCCAACATCAACTCTTTAGCATGTCGTATTTTGATGAGTGCTCCCAATCATAAAAGATGTCAATAATAGTATACTTATATGTGAAACCTCTCTTTCCTTATTACTTCCCATTAATTGCAACGATGACCAAAGCTATGGCTGCCAACTCCCAACAACTTTTAATCATCGCACTCTTTCTATGTGAAGTCATTACTATCAATAAGATCAATATGAACTTTTGTTTCTTCTTATTTTTTTATTTTCTTTTATTCACCCAAGATCATAGCAAGAAAATCAAGCCCTTGACTCAACACTAATCTTTATTATATAGCTCACGAACTCGATTACATAGAAGGATAATAAAGCAAAACTCAAAACTAGATCATACTAAGAACTTTTATTCTACTAGATCAAAATATTACCAAAAGGATCGGACTAAGAAAAACGGTAAAGATAAAAGTTGTGATTGTGATACGATACCGGGGCACCTCCCCCAAGCTTGGCAGTTGCCAAGGGGAGTGCCCATACCCAGGTGATTATGTCTCCTTCTTTATTGTTGTTGAAATATTCTTGGCGATGATTCCTCTCAGGATACGATTCTCCTCCTCAAGCTTGTTGACTTGCTGCTTGAGGTCCATTGTTTCCTTACGAAGCTTTCCTGTGACGGCTAAAGCTCCTTGCACCCAAGGGTGTTTCATAGCTGCGGGAGAACAAGTGACACTCCTCTTCATATTTTCATAAGAAAGAAATCTAACATTGGAAGGGATAATCGAGTTTGGAATAGCTGAGCTATGTAGTTCCCCCATCGTGAGCCTAGCCCGGAAGCGAGAGGTGACTTCTTGATCCTCCATGGCATCTACCCTCATTAGGTCAGCCTCCATCTCTTCCTCCGTTGCTGGCCCAAAGTGGTCAGGGTCGCTGTTTTCCCTTGGTTCCGGTGCCGGATTAGATACCCGGCTCTCCCCGACTGACTCTTGAGAAGACATCTTACTCTAATCTGCAGCAGCAACAACTCAAAACAAAAACAGAAGATATTTGCGTGATACGGGAGTCAAAACCCCCGGGAGATTATATAATGAATTTTTACCGACCAAAATACATATCGTGCAAGAAAACGGAGTCTGGAAGGCACACGAGGTGCTCATGAGGTAGGGGAGCGTGCCTAGGGGGGTAGGGCGCGCCCTCCACCCTCGTGGGGCCCTTGTGTCCTTCTCGGACTGCTACTTAATTTTCTATTTTTCTAAATATTCCAAAATAGAGAAATATTTCTTTAAAAATTGTTTTGGAGTCGGTTTACTTACCGTACCACATACCTATTCCTTTTCGGAGTCTGAAACATTCTGGAAAGTGTCCCTTATGTATTCCTCCGGGGTTACAGTTTCAATAATATTGGTTTCAACATTTATGGGATTACGTGAGATATAATGTTTGATTCTTTGACCGTTTACCACCTTCGGATTTGTGCCTTCGAAGTTGTTGATTTTTATGGCACCGGAACGATAGACCTCCTCGATAACATAGGGGCCTTCCCATTTTGAGAGAAGTTTACCTGCAAAAAATCTTAAACGAGAGTTGTATAGCAATACATAATCACCTACATTAATCTCACGCTTTTGTATCCTTTTATCATGCCATCTTTTAACCTTTTCTTTAAACAACTTGGCATTTTCATAAGCTTGGGTTCTCCATTCATCAAGTGAGCTAATATCAAATAACCTCTTTTCACCGGCAAGTTTAAAATCATAGTTGAGCTCTTTAATAGCCCAATATGCCTTATGTTCTAGTTTGGGAGGTAAGTGACATGCTTTTCCATATACCATTTTATACAGAGACATACCTGTCGGTGTCAAAACCGGCGGATCTCGGGTAGGGGGTCCCGAACTATGCGTCTAGGCAGATGGTAACAGGAGACAAGGGACACGATGTTTTTACCCAGGTTCGGGCCCTCTCGATGGAGGTAAAACCCTACTCCTGCTTGATTAATATTGATGATATGGGTAGTACAAGAGTAGATCTACCACGAGATCAAGGAGGCTAAACCCTAGAAGCTAGCCTATGGTATGATTGTTGTTCGTCCTACAGACTAAAACCCTCCGGTTTATATAGACACCGGAGAGGGCTAGGGTTACACAGAGTCGGTTACAATGGTAGGAGATCTACATATCCATATCGCCAAGCTTGCCTTCCACGCCAAGGAAAGTCCCTTCCGGACACGGGACGAAGTCTTCAATCTTGTATCTTCATAGTCCAGGAGTCCGGCCGAAGGTATAGTCCGGCTATCCGGACACCCCCTAATCCAGGACTCCCTCAGTAGCCCCTGAACCAGGCTTCAATGACGACGAGTCCGGCGCGCAGATTGTCTTCGGCATTGCAAGGCGGGTTCCTCCTCCAAGTACTTCATAGAAGGTTTTCGAACACAAGGATAGTGTCCGGCTCTGCAAAATAAGTTTCCACATATTGCCATAGAGAGAATAATATTTACACAAATCTAATCTGCTGACGTATTCCGTAGCGTGACATCACACCAAGGCCAAGTCTTTATTCGAATCGTTTTACTGTCCCACCTCAGCGCGTTTAGCGAGGCGGTTTCCTTGGCATGTCTTGTCAAAGCAGAGATCGTGTCCCCTTATTCCGGGATTCTCATCAATACGGGCGTGGGTAACCCAACCGTACCCGTTGGTATGTCTTCTCGATCAAAGGCGAGTCCCAAACGGTCACGGGGAGGGCCCTTGGTATTCAACCTCTTATAAAGAGACCAAGGCCTTACTCCTTTCTTTCAATCTCAAACGAGTTCGCCCTTCGCCTCGAGTTCCAACACCCAAGGCTCCATCAGGCGCTTCAGACCTTCGACAATGTCCGGTTCCGAACTTCAAGGCCGATGGATGCCCTCCTCCGTCACGGAGGAGGACGTGCTGAAGTTGAGAGAGGCCAGGTTCTTGACCGGCGAAATCTGGCATAGGCTGCCTGCTCAAGGGCAGGTCATTCCCACTCCCAAGCCTGGTGAGAGTGTGGTGTTCATGTCTCACTTCCTTCGGGGGCTAGGCTTCCCGATGGATCCCTTTGTGAGGGGGCTCATGTTTTATTATGGGCTGGAATTTCACGACTTAGCTCCGGAGTCCATCCTCCATATTTCCTCATTCATCGTCATGTGTGAAGCCTTCCTCCGTATTACTCCTCACTTCGGACTATGGCTCAAGACCTTCAGAGTAGAGCCGAGGATGATTGAGGGACGGCACGCGGAGTGCGGAGGTGCTTTTATAAGCAAGAATGCTGGTGCTCCATGGCCCGAGGGCTCTTTTCAAGAGGAGTCCAACTTATGGCAATGAGAGTGGTTTTACATCACCGTTCCCAGGGGCACCAAGTGGGTGGCGCCACCTGCCTTTCGCTCGGGTCCCCCACCACAGCTAGTGTCATGGATCAATAAAGGATTGGACTAGGGGCCATCCAAGGATGTGCCCTTGTTGCAGGGCTGCATTCGAGATCTCTTAGAAAGAGACATTAGCCTGGTCGTGGTGACGTAGGTCATGTTGATCCGCCGAGCCTTGCCCGGCAAACGTCGCCCCCTTCGCCTGTGAGAGTTCAATCTGGAGGGACCACAAGCTCTCCAGCATTTCATGGGCGCAACGCCCGTGGAGATGTACAAATTGTTCTTCGGATCATAAGCAATGTGTCCGGACTTGACCGAGGACGCAGGCCTGAGCTGCAATCGCCCGGATACTCAAGTAAGTAGCCTTGTGCCCGGACTCGCTATCCGTATATTTATCATAAAATTGCCCCTAAAAGAGCTGCCTTTAAATAGGAGTGGATAGCGAAAGCAAAGCTAATCAGGTGTCCGGCCCCCTCCCCGAGACCACGCCGGATCCCGTGCTAGTCAGGATGTTGGAGGTTGTGCCTTCGGAGGAAAGCGAGGGAGGGGACAAGGAAGCTACAGCCTCCTCGAAGAAGGTTGTACGGAAGGGAGGAATCGAAAATTCCTCTCCTCAGGGGAAGAAGAGGACCGCCTCTGACGACCCGGAGACCATGGCCTCAAAGCGGGGGAAGAAATCTTCGTCAGAGGATCCTGCGCCGGGGGATACTTCGGCCGAATTATGCCCTCAAGGGGATCAACCCTCCACCGAGCGGTAAGTAGAGAGGAGTTTTTCTTTTTAATAAATGAGAGAAATCCTTGCGCTATATCTGAGAAGAGTAATCGAAAATTTACCTTGTAGCTCGGACCTTAGCCCTTCTCAGCGGAGCTCATATTCGGGGGATCTTCTTCTGGAGATGATGGAGCGGAATGCCTCCCCCTGCCGTACCGCCTTGCGAGGCGGGCGACCCTGAGGTATCGTCGCGGAGGGTTTCTCCGAATCCGGCAGGGCCGGAAGTTAGTCATATGGCCCCCCAAAGCCCTCCGCGCCCGGCCTTCGAAAAGGGCCATCGAACGAATCCGGCACCGTCTGGTGCGCGGTCGGAGGAGCTGAAGGATCTGCTAGGGCGAGCATCTATCTCAAAGGAGCACCATGCATTGATGGGTACGGTGATTGAGAGGATTTCATCCACGGAGAGCGGATTGCATGAGGCTGTCAGGAGTTTACTGACAGGTTTTGAGGTACGCGAAATAATGTACCCTTTTTGGACAGTTGCGCATAAATAAGATGCGCCCTGTGTAGATAGTATCCCATGAGACTCTGTGCATTGTCAAAAGTGACGGCGTGCAGAGGATCATAATCCCAGGTCTAATATGCCTCCTTCATACGTAGGTGGCGAAGTGTCGGGTGGCCAGCCGGACTGATGAATTTGCCATGCTAAAGCGGCAACTTGACGTGGCAGATGCCGACATCGCGCTTGTCAACAAGCGGCTTGACGAGGCACAAGGTATGTAATTACTCCGGCGGCACCTGGTAAGCGGAGCTTTCTGCCAGTATCTTATAATGTGTGCGCTTGATGCAGATGGTGCTGCTGCCATGGAGAATCTTTGGGCGGAACTTGCCCGAGCCAAGGAGCAAGCCAGGAAAAGTGATGCAGCTCTGGAAAGGAAATTGAAGAGCTGAAAGCCAAACAGGATGCTCACTGCCGAAGCAAGAAGGAAATGGCCGAGATGGCTGTGAAGCTGAAGAGCGCTGCTGACCGTTGCAAGCTTCTTGAAAAAGAAGATCAGGCAGAACAGACGGACCTGGAGAAGGCCGTTGCCGATGCCAAGGATGCTCGCTCTGCGATGAGAGCTATGAAGGAGGAGCTGCGTCAGGCCGGAGAGATCGCGACTGGAAAGCCCTTTATGCTGCGGAGGAAGTTCTGTGATCCTAAACATGCTCCGTTAGACCAGATGTGGAGTACGGCGGACACCTATCTGGATTTGGCAGCAAGTGCCGCAGATGCGGCCGAACACTTCCGAGATCAAGAAGATCGCGAAGTGGAAAAGCTCTTTTGGTCGCAGTTCCACAATCCAGAGCGTCCACTGTCATTAGCCGATCGTTTGGCCGAATGGGCCGAGCTAAATAGGTTGTCCGGACTTGCCATGAAGTATGTCATGAGTCATCTGTGGCCAGAGAGGCCAGAGCCAAAAAGTTATTTCAACTTGGTGCAGCAGTTCCTTGGTGCGGTGCCGCATATCAATGCGATGAAGAGGTCAGCGTGCATAGAGGGTGCGCGGATGGCTCTTGCCTGTGTCAAGACATACTGGGCGGAAATGGAGGCCACCGCTGTTGCATCCCCAGACTCGGATGGAAGCCGAGTACCTGCCGAGCACTATTTTCAGGAAGTTCTGCAAGGCGCTCGTTTAATAGAGACGCAGTGCTCGAAGGATACTATATTCGAATAGCATATATTATTGTAAAACAATATTTTGATAAATTGTAGAAGCTTTTTATACTTGTGCCTGCAAGTATTATAACACCTCCTGTGCGGCCGTTTAATATATATGTATATATAATCTGAAAGATGGCAGTCGTCGGCTTCAGCCCCCACGCACATAATGCGGGGGTGTTCGCAGAAGGCACATTTTCACACTTGATCCAACGTCTTGGTCCTACAAAGGAGGTGAGAGCGCAACGAACTAGGCAATCGGACTATGATGCTTTATCACTTTCACTTAGCCATAGGAGTTTGACAGTGAGTCTACTTATATAGCCCCTGGTGGCGCCTGCGCTCGCCCGAACTTGGGGCGCGTATGTGCCTGGCCAGGAAGCGGCCCTTTGTTAATGCGGAGGAATCCTAAAGATTCCGGTAAGTCATCGAGTGGTTGACCAGTCTCATGCTATATCATGACAGTCAGTTTTCGGCTTTCTCTACTGAGGTGCTCGCCTGGCCGAGCCGGGGCACAATCGCAGTAGTTCTCCTGGTGCCGCTTTAGCCGATAGAGCGGAACGTAAGGTAGCAAAACACAGGAGCCGGGTAAACCCAACATTTGACCAAAGACATGATTCAGAGCTGATGCATATAAGGCCAAACTCGCGACGCCGAACACTCCCTAAGGTATTCGGTCTTTATGAGAGCGGGCGGGATAACGCCCTTAGTAATAAGCCCCTAGTGTCCAGGTACGCGCAAAACTCTGACGTGGCCACATGCCAAAACGCCAGCCTCCTCCTTGGTTATACCAAGAAACCAGGGGATGTGGATCAACAAGAGACAGTAAAAAAGGTTTACACAGGGTCTTAATCTGAAAAGAATCCTTGGAACGGGTCCCTGCTGCACGTCTGCGCCTGTGTCTCCGTTGTGCCGTATCCTGGACGGGCGTAGCACGGTGTTCATCTGTAAAAGAGAGGAACTTAGTTTAGGAAAGATCGTGCCGAACATGAGTTATACTAAATAAACAAAGTATAAATCGAAATGGGTAAAATTGAGCTTTATTGTCTCTTGTTTTATATGCGCGGAGCCCCTAGTACAGGGGTATACGGCTATTAAGCCTTTATCAATTGTATGTTTATGTCGGACTCGTCTAGCCGTGTCCGTGGTCTTGACGACCTGTTTAGGTGCTTTGGCTGGTGAAGCCGCTTTATTGTTGGGCTGTCAAGGCAGCCGCACTGTCTTCCGTGCGGGAGAAACACTCACTGTTTTCCCTTTAATGAGATGATGCCTCGTGGACCGGGCATCTTAAGCGTAAGAGATGCATAATGCGGTATTGCGTTAAAGCGGGCGAAAGCTTCGCGTCCCAGCAGTGCTTGATAGCTACTTGAGAATGGGGTGATGTGGAAAGTTAGCTGTTCGCGACGGAAGTTATCGGGGAAGCTGAGCATAACTTCTAGCCGGAGAGAACCCATGCAACGGGCATCCGGGCCTGGCGTTACCCCTTGAAAGGAGGTTTTGCTATGGCGAATTTTTGTTGGGTCTATCCCCATGTTGCGGATTGTGTCCTAGTATAACAGGTTTAGACCACTGCCGCCGTCCATCAGGACATTTGTGAAGTGGAGTCCGCCAATTATTGGATCTAATACCAAGGCAGTCCAGCCTGCGTTCCGGATACTTCTAGAGTAATCCTGATGGTCGAAGGTGGTCGGTTTTAACAACCATTGGCGAGACTCCTTTGGGATAAGCCGTATGGCGCGTATCTCTGTTGGCGCCATTATGTTCGTCACGTGAAGTAAGTTTACTGTTTTGACTTCTTGTGGGAAATCCTTTTGTTTCCTGGTGCTCTGCTTGTGGGGTTCGTCATCGTCCTCACTTGGTGTGTCGAGCCCCTTGTGTTCGGCGTTGAGTTTGCCGGATTGCTTGAAAACCCAACAATCTCTGTGGGTATGGTTCGCAGGCTTCCCGGGAGTACTGTGTATTTGACATATCTTGTCCAAGATTTTGTTTAAGTTGGATAGCTCATCCCTGTTATCCTTGAGGGGCGGCTTTCTCTGATTCTGCCGCGAGCTTTTGAATCCGGCGTTGACCGCCGTGCTCTTTGGGCTATTTCTCTTATTCCGACGCTAGTCCTTGCTGCGTCGGGGTTTTTCGTTTCCATCCCTAACTTCAGATGTACTTGGGTTGCTGGTGCTACATCTTGCCAACCAGCTGTCCTCTCCTGCGCAAAAGCGGGTCATGAGGCTTGTTAATGCGGCCATTGTTCTTGGCTTTTCTTGGCCGAGGTGTCTGGCGAGCCATTCGTCTCGAACGTTATGCTTAAAAGCTGCTAGGGCTTCGGCGTCCGGACAGTCGACTATCTGATTCTTTTTAGTAAGAAATTTGTTCTAGAATTTCCGATCTGACTCTCCGGGTTGTTGAGTTATGTGACTGAGATCATCTGCATCCGGAGGGCGGACATAGGTCCCTTGAAAATTTGCCCGGAAAGCATCCTCAAGCTCTTCCCAACTTCCAATGGTGTTTTCGGGAAGGCTTTTGAGCCAATGCCGGGCTGGCCCTTGAAGCTTGAGGGGTAAGTATTTTATGGCGTGGAGGTCATCTCCTTTGGCCATGTGTATGTGGAGGATATAATCCTCGATCCAGACCCCAGGGTCTGTTGTTCCGTCGTACGCCTCTATGTTTACGGGCTTGAATTCCGCTGGAAATTCATGGTCCAGCACCTCATCGGTGAAACATAGGGGGTGTGCGGCACCCCTGTATTTGGGTGTGCCGTGATGTTCGGATATTTGTTGTGTTGCATTGCTTACTAGAGCTTGCTTTCTTGGCCCGTAGATAGATCTGGCTGGGCCATCTTTTTGATGTGGATCCTTTGGTGGATCGCGTGCCGTCTTGTGTGCGGCGCCGCTTGCCGCTCCATGCTGGCCATGCGGTCGTCTATCCGACCGGGTGGCTTTCCTATTTTTTGACCGCGGGGGCTCTAAGGCCTCCTCGTCAAATTCAGGCAGTAGCTCTCGCTTTGGATAGCTTTTTGTGCGGCGACTGCCGCCATATTTGTCTGCGGTGTTGCGTACTTTGCTCCATCTGATTCTGAGTGCATCTTCCGCAGTTTTGAGCTTCCGCTTCTACTTTTTCAGGCTACGCGCAGTGGCGATGAGCCTTTTGTGGAGGTTCTTCTGCTCCATGAGCCTATCCGGCGTAAGGTCGTCCGGACTGTTGTTTTCGGGGACGGGGTGTTCGGTTTGTTTATCCAAGTTGCCCTGTTCGGACGGTTGCTCGAAGTCATGTTCGTCGTCCGCCGGCTCGTCCTGCTCTATGGCTGGGTCTGTATGGCTGTTGTCTCTGTCAAGGCGGGGCTTGGAGCGGCGCTTACGTCACCGCTTTGATTGCTTTTCGAGTGAACGATCCCTTGTTGCATCCCTGTGTTCCTCGTCGTCGCTTCCTTTGGGTGTGTCCACCATGTATACATCATGAGATGAGGTGGCTGTCCAGTGCCTTATAGCGTTGGTTCATGTTCATCTCCTACATCGTCGTCCATACCGTCGATGTCTTCGGAGTCGAAGTCGAGCACGTCATTTAAATTATCGACAGTGGCTACGAAGTGGGTGGTGGGTGGGCATCGAATTTCTTCGTTGTCCACATCCCAATCCTGCCGGTCATAGTCCGGCCAGGACTCTCCTGACAAAGAGAGAGACCTGAGTGAATTTAGAATGTCGCCGAAGGGCGAGTGCTGAAAGATGTCTGCGGCGGTGAACTCCATGATCGGCGCCCAATCAGATTCGATCGGTAGGGGCGCGGAGGGCTCGGAGTCCGGCATCTTGGAGTCACGGGCTTCGCAGAGGACAAGGCTGGTGTTCGGCTTGATCGCCGTAGAGATTGCAGCCCCCGAGGCGGTGTCTAACCACCCATCCTCGATTGGTGTGGTCGGCTCCGAGCCAAGGGTCGGAGCGGACACAGGTGCGGCCTCCAGGGCACTGTTCGGCGGCAGAGCTAGATCATGCCCACCGGGACAGTGCGGCGCGCTCGGCTGCGGCTCAGATCTGTCGAAGATCAAGTCTCTGCGGTCGTCCGTTGTGTAGTTTAAACTTCCAAATCTGACCTGACGGCCAGGGGCGTAGCTTTCGATCTGCTCCAGATGGCCAAGCGAATTGGCCCGCAGTGCAAAGCCGCCAAATACGAAGATCTGTCTGGGGAGAAAAGTCTCACCCTGGATCGCATCGTCGTTGATGATCGGAGGAGCCATCGGGCCTAAAAGTGACGACACAGAGGAACTCTCAATGAAAGCACCAATGTCGGTGTCAAAACCGGCGGATCTCGGGTAGGGGGTCCCGAACTGTGCGTCTAGGCGGATGGTAACATGAGACAAGGGACACGATGTTTTTACCCAGGTTCGGGCCCTCTCGATGGAGGTAAAACCCTACTCCTGCTTGATTAATATTGATGATATGGGTAGTACAAGAGTAGATCTACCATGAGATCAAGGAGGCTAAACCCTAGAAGCTAGCCTATGGTATGATTGTTGTTCGTCCTACGGACTAAAACCCTTCTGTAGGGCTAGGGTTACACAGAGTCGGTTACAATGGTAGGAGATCTACATATCCGTATCGCCAAGCTTGCCTTCCACGCCAAGGAAAGTCCCTTCCGGACACGGGACGAAGTCTTCAATCTTATATCTTCATAGTCCAGGAGTCCGGCCGAAGGTATAGTCCGGCTATCCGGACACCCCCTAATCCAGGACTCCCTCAATACCCATATGATTTTTATATGCAGTTCTATAGGACCATAATGCATCATCAAGTTTCTTGGACCAATTCTTTCTAGACCTATTGATAGTATTTTGCAAAATTAATTTGAGTTCTCTATTACTCAATTCTACTTGACCACTAGACTGTGGGTGATACGGAGATGCAATTCTATGATTGACGTCATATTTAGAAAGCATTTTACGGAAAGCACCATGAATAAAATGTGAACCACCATCAGTCATTAAATATCTAGGGACTCCAAACCTCGGAAAAATAACTTCTTTAAGCATGTTAATAGAATTGTTATGATCAGCACTACTAGTTGGAATAGCTTCTACCCACTTAGTAACGTAATCAACAGCAACTAAAATATGTGTATATCCATTATAGGCAGGAAAAGGTCCCATATAATCAAAGCCCCAAACATCAAATGGTTCAATAACAAGTGAATAATTCATAGGCATTTCTTGACGTCTACTAATATTACCAATTCTTTGACATTCATCACAAGATAGGACAAACTTACGGGCATCCTTGAAGAGAGTAGGCCAATAAAAACCTGATTGCAGTACCTTATGTGCAGTTCTATCTCCCGCGTGGTGTCCTCCATAAGTTTTGGAGTGGCACTTGCGTAGGATCTGTTCCTGTTCATGCTCAGGTACACAATGTCTAATAACACCATCTACTCCTTCTTTATAAAGATGTGGGTCATCCCAAAAGTAATGTCTCAAATCATAGGTGGTATAAATTTAGCAACTATGTAATTAGCATAATCAGCATACCAAGGGGTACTACGAGAAGTACTTATGACATTTAATTGTTCATCAGGAAAGCTATCATCAATATGTAGTGGGTCTTCAAGAACATTCTCTGACCTAGATAAGTTGTCTGCAACGGGGTTCTCAGCTCCTTTTCTATCAACAATATGCAAATCAAATTCTTGTAACAAGAGAACCCATCTAATAAGTCTAGGTTTAGCATCTTTCTTCTCCATAAGATATTTAATAGCAGCATGATCAGTGTGGATAGTTACTTTAGAATCAACAATATAAAGTCTGAACTTATCACAAGCAAATACAACTACTAAAAGTTCTTTTTTAGTAGTAGCATAATTTCTTTGAGCATTGCCTAGGGTCTTACTAGCATAATGGATAACATTTAATTTCTTATCAACTCTTTGCCCTAGAACAGCACCTACAGCATAATCGCTAGCATCACACATAATTTCAAAGGGTAAATCCCAATCAGGTGGCTGAACAATAGGTGCAGAGACTAATGCTTTTTTAAGTATTTCAAATGCTTCTACACAATCATCATCAAAGACAAATGGTATATCTTTTTGTAATAAATTAGTCAGAGGCCGAGAAATTTTTGAGAAGTCCTTAATGAACCTCCTATAAAATCCGGCGTGACCAAGGAAACTTCTTATACCTTTGATGTCCTTGGGACATGGCATCTTTTCAATAGCATCAACCTTGGCTTTATCAACTTCAATACCTCTTTCAGAAACTTTATGCCCCAAGACAATACCTTCATTAACCATAAAGTGGCACTTTTCCCAATTCAAGACAAGATTAGTTTCTTCACATCTCTGCAAAACTCGATCAAGATTGCTCAAGCAATAATCAAAAGAAGATCCATAGACGGAAAAGTCGTCCATGAAAACCTCACAAATCTTTTCACAAAAGTCAGAGAATATAGCCATCATGCATCTTTGAAAGGTAGCAGGTGCATTACATAAACCAAAAGCATACGTCTATAAGCAAAAGTACCAAAAGGGCATGTAAAAGTAGTCTTTGATTGATCTTTAGCCGACACAGGTATTTGAGAGAAACCAGAATAACCATCTAGAAAGTAGTAATGTGTATGTTTGCATAATCTTTCTAGCATTTGATCGATAAAAGGTAAGGGGTAATGATCTTTCTTAGTAGCCTTATTTAATTTGCGGAAATCAATTACCATCCTATAACCTGTAATAATTCTTTATGGAATCAATTCATCTTTATCATTAGGAACAACAGTAATACCTCCCTTCTTAGGGACACAATGAACAGGACTTACCCACTAACTATCAGCAACGGGATAAATTATACCTGCCTTTAGAAGCTTTAGTATTTCTTTTCTTACAACTTCTTTCATTTTAGGATTCAGACGTCGTTGAGGATCACGAACTGGTTTGGCATCTGCTTCCAAATTTATTTTATGTTGACATAGAGTGGGACTAATGCCCTTAAGATCATCAAGAGTATATGCAATAGCAGCACGGTGCTTCTTCAGAGTTTTCAATAATCTTTCTTCTTCATGCTCTGAAAGGTTAGCACTAATAATAATAGGATATATGTTCTTTTCATCAAGATAAGCATATTTAAGATTATCAGGCAACGGTTTAAGCTCAAACACGGGATCACCCTTAGGTGGAGGGGGATCCCCTAAGATTTCAACAGGCAAATTGTGTTTCAGAATAGGTTCTTGTTTAAAGAATACTTCATCTATTTCCCTTCTTTCATTCATAAACATATCATTCTCATGGTCTAGCAAATATTGTTCTAAAGGATCACTAGGAGGTACAGCAATAGAAGCAAAACCAATAATTTCATCCTTACTAGGCAATTCTTCTTCACGGTGTTGTTTACTAAATTTAGAGAAATTAAATTCATGAGTCATATCATCTAAGACAACGGTAACAACATCCCTAGTGCAATCTATGGTAGCATTAACAATATTTAAGAAGGGTCTACCAAATATAATGGGACAAAATCTATCTTGTGGGGAACCAAGAACAAGAAAATCAACAGGATATTTAGTTTTCCCACACAAGACTTCAACATCTCTAACAATTCCCATTAGTGAAATAGTATCTCTATTGGCAAGTTTAATTGTGACATCAATATCTTCTAGCTCAACGGGTGCAATGTCATGCATAATTTCATTGTATAAGTCAATAGGTATTGCACTAGCACTAGCACCCATATCACATAAGCCATGATAACAATGATCTCCTATTTTAACAGAAATAACAGGCATACCTACCACAGGTCTAGGTTTATCTGTATCACGGGGTTTAGCAATTCTAGCAGTTTCATCACAGAAATAAATAACATGCCCATCTATATTATCATACAAGAGATCTTTAACAATAGAAATATTAGGTTCAACTTTAACTTGCTCAGGAGGTGTATATGTTTTAATATTGCTTTTACGAACCGCAGTTGAAGCTTTAGCATGATCCTTTATCCTAACAGGGAAAGGTGGTTTCTCAACATAATAAGTAGGAACAATAGGATCATTATAAGTGACAGTCTCTTCTTCAACTTTAATAGGTGTAGCTACTTTTACTTCTATGGGAGGATGATATTTAAACCACTTTTCCTTAGGGAGATCAACATAAGTAGCAAAAGATTCACAGAAAGAAGCTACTATCTCAGAATCAAGTCCATATTTAGTGCTAAACTTACGGAAAATATCAGTATCCATAAAAGATTTAACACAATCAAACTTAGGTGTCATACCTGACTCCTTACCATTGTCGAGGTCCCAATCTTCAGAGTTGCGTTTAATTCTATCCAATAAATCCCATCTAAATCCAATAGTCTTCATCATAAAAGAGCCAGCACAAGAAGTATCGAGCATGGTGCGATTATTTTCAGAAAGCCGAGCATAATTTTTTTGAAGAATTGTTTCTCTTGAAAGCTCATGGTTGGGGCATGAATATAACATTGATTTAAGCCTCGCCCAAGCTTGAGCGATGCTTTCTCCTTCACGAGGCCAAAAATTATATATATAATTGTGATCACGATGAACAAGATGCATAGGGTAATACTTTTGATGAAATTCCAATTTCAATCTTCTATAGTTCCATGATCTCGTATCATCATATAGCCTATACCATACCAATGCGTCTCCCTTCAAAGATAAAGGGAAGACCTTCTTCTTAGCAACATCATCGGGTATACCTGCAAGCTTAAATAATCCACAAACTTCATCCACATATATTAGGTTTTCATCACGATGCTTTGTTCCATCTCCTGTAAAAGGATTAGCTAGCAGTTTTTCTATCATACCCGAAGGATACTCATAAGGAATTTCATTTTCATATTCATTTTCAATAGGTTCAGTAGGTTGAGGAGCAACTCTTTGCTCTACTGGTCGGGGTGAAGATACCCCGAACAAGCCCCTCAGAGGATTACTTTCCATAGTAACAAGTGACAGTACATTTCAGAACACTATATAAATTTTTCCTTACCAAATTCCACCTACCAAAGGCGCTTCACTCCCCGACAACGGTGCCAAAAAAGAGTCTTGATGACCCACAAGTATAGGGGATCTATCGTAGTCCTTTCGATAAGTAAGAGTGTCGAACCCAACGAGGAGCAGAAGGAAATGATAAGCGGTTTTCAGCAAGGTATTCTCTGCAAGTACTGAAATAAGTGGTAACAGATAGTTTTGTGATAAGATAATTTGTAACGAGCAACAAGTAACAAAAGTAAATAAAGTGCAGTAAGGTGGCCCAATCCTTTTTGTAGCAAAGGACAAGCCTGGACAAACTCTTATATAAGGAAAAGCGCTCCCGAGGACACATGGGAATATCGTCAAGCTAGTTTTCATCACGTTCATATGATTCACGTTCGGTACTTTGATAATTTGACATGTGGGTGGACTAGTGCTTGGGTGCTGTTCTTACTTGAACAAGCATCCCACTTATGATTAACCTCTATTGCAAGCATCCGCAACTACAACAAAAGTATTAAGGTAAACCTAACCATAGCATGAAACATATGGATCCAATTCAGCCCCTTACGAAGCAACGCATAAACTAGGGTTTAAGCTTCTGTCACTCTAGCAACCCATCATCTACTTATTACTTCCCAATGCCTTCCTCTAGGCCCAAATAATGGTGAAGTGTTATGTAGTCGACGTTCACATAACACCACTAGAGGCTAGACAACACACATCTCATCAAAATATCGAACGGATACCAAATTCACATGACTACTAATAGCAAGACTTCTCCCTTGTCCTTAGGAACAAACGTAACTACTCACAAAGCATATTAATGTTCATAATCAAAGGGGTAATAGTATGCATAAAGGATCTGAACATATGATCTTCCACCAATTAAACCAACTAGCATCAACTACAAGGAGTAATTAACAGTACTAGCAACCTACTAGCACCAATCCCGGACTTGGAGACAAGAATTGGATACAAGAGATGAACTAGGGTTTTGAGATGAGATGGTGCTGATGGAGATGTTGATGGAGATTGCCCTCTCCCGATGAGAGGAGCGTTGGTGATGACGATGGCAATAATTTCCCCCTCCAGGAGGGAAGTTTCCCCGGCAGAACGGCTCTGCCGGAGCTCTAGATTGGATCTGCCAAGGTTCCGCCTCGTGGCGGCGGAGTTTCGTCCCGAAAGGTTGCTTCCTATTTTTTTCTCGACGAAAGACTTCATATAGGAGAAGATGGTCATCGGAGAGCCACCAGGGGGCCCACGAGGTAGGGGGCGCGCCCTAGGGGGGGGGCGCCCCCCACCCTCGTGAGAAGGGTGTGCCCCCTGGTCTTCATCTTTGGCGAGTATTTTTCATTATTTATTATAAGGTATTCCGTGGAGTTTCAGGACTTTTGGAGTTATGCGTAATAGGTCTCTAATATTTGCTCCTTTTCCAGCACAGAATTCCAGCTGCTGGCATTCTCCCTCCTTATGTAAACCTTGTAAAATAAGAGAGAATAGCCATAAGTATTGTGACATAATGTGAAATAACAGCCCATAATGCAATAAATATCGATATAAAAGCATGATGCAAAATGGACGTATCAGCTGGCCATAAGAAGACAACTCCCGACGACAAGCAAGCATGGTTACAACGCTCCTCCCTTTACGCCGGCCCAGGTGGGCGCGGCTACAGTGCGCCCTGCACCCCCACCCATGGCGGGCGGTGTCCAGGCGACGCAACCTTGTAACTGGGCGGCGCCAGCCGCCCCACGACGTGGGACGTGGCATGGCACAGTGTCGGGTAGCCAGCCGTGACCCGCACCCGACGAACCCGGCGGACCCGACAGCCCACACCACCGGCTCCCACACTATTACACCAGGGCCCCGCGCCCTTGTAGCATTACCATTGTAACCTAGGGGGTCAGCCTATAAGACCCCCCGGTGCCCCTCCATGCAAGGGGTCGCCCGATCAGTAGAACACACTCTCACACACACATATACAAGGCAAGGCAGAGGACTAGTTCCTCTTCCTCCTCGCCCCAACAGCTCCAGGAGCAACTCTGTAACCTAGAGCATATCATCCATTTGGCAGGACTAGGGGTGTTACCTCCTACGGAGGGGCCCGAACCTGGATACGTCTCGTGTCACACACTTGCGTGTGCCAACCTCGCCTTTGCGACCCACCGGCGCCCTCACGTAGCCTCCCACTTTTAGCCATCCCATGGCATCTACCGTGAGATCACCACGACAGTTGGCGCCATCGTGGGGCTACTCGTGGCGTTGGCCGGAGTCAAGTTCCAGACGAGGGCATTTACTTGCTCCGCCGAGCGCATCATGCATGGCGTTGTTCCCGCGTCTGGCGCAGACGCCGCCGGCTTTGCCGCAGGCTCCATCGTCCCTTTGGCGCATTCCGCGTCTCCGTCGCGCTCATCCCCGACGAGTACCCTAGCGGGGTGCTCAGCATCACCGACTCCCCCATCCCCGTCGACTGCTCCATCTCCAGCGAAGTGGCAGATCTCTACACCCTCGTGGAGGTGCTGACCACTGGCTTTACCTCCTCTTATGCTAGCACCAAGGCCGCGGCGGCTTGCGCCAACTAGGCTGACCCGCTGCACGCGACGATGTAGAACCTCAGCATTCCTATCACCACCGACGTCAACGCCACTCTGGCCAGGGCCCGGATCAAAGAGGAGCGTGTGCGCCTACTGGATGAGGCCACGGCGCTTGTTGATATGCAGCGCCGGCTGGAGTCTGCCCAGCGGGAGCGTGACGCCGCGTATGTCTTCACGCTGACTGCGGTCGAGCCCAGCCGGGTCGCCAATGTGTGGGCCCGATGTGGAGCCCTCGGCCGCACGCTGGGCGTGGTCCCACCCATCTACGACACTCCCGTCAAGAACATTCTCACCGTGGAGGCGGCTGCGGCTGACTTGACCCGGTGCGACCGCGCCATGACAACCGGTGACAACCCAGGAAACAAGCCGACTCCCGACGCTCGGCGCCGGCAACATCTTCCCCCGCCATCCGGCCGCCGCGCCCGACCGGCTTCAGCCGGCCCGGCTGCCTGCGGCCAGCTGGGCTCGCGTGACACCGACATAACGACGCTCACCACCGCATCAAGCAGCTGTCACTCTCGCTCGAGCTGGAGGAAGATGATGCAGTTGGCCCAGGCTGTTTTGGCCCGCGCTTCCGCGACAAGCCCTTCACCAAAGGGTTCCCGCTCCCCCACGACACCCCCAAGTACAATGGGACCGCCATGCCGGAGGACTGGCTCACTGATACGTCTCCATCATATCTACTTTTCCTAACGCTTTTGCTCTTGTTTTGGACTCTAATTTGCATGGTTTGAATGAAACTAACCCGGACTAACGTTGTTTTCAGCAAAACTACCATGGTGTTGTTTTTGTGCAGAAATAGAAGTTCTCGGAATTGGACGAAACCTTTTGGAGAATTATTTTAGAATAGATAATAAATTATGGTGCCAAGACCCACTGGAGGGGGGCCCAGGCGCCCACAAGACACAGGGCGCGCCATCCCCCTCTAGCGTGCCCTGGTGCGTGGTGGGGCCCTCGGGGCTCCGCTAACCCTAACTCGGACGCCATAAAATCCTGCTTCACCTCTTGTTTCACGATACAGAGCTGCCGCCACCTCCTGTTCTTCATCGGGAGGCCAGATCTGGAGCCTGTTCGGGGCTCCAGAGAGGGGAATCTCCGGTCCTCGGCATCACCAACCCTCCTTCATCACCAATTCCATGATGCTCACCACCGTGAGTGAGTAATTCCTTCATAGGCTCGCTGGTCGGTGAGGAGTTGGATGAGATTCATCATGTAATCGAGTTAGTTTTGATAGGGCTGGATCCCTAGTATCCACCATGTTCTGAGATTGATGTTTCTATGACTTTTCCATGCTAATGCTTTTCACTAGGTCTCGAGTACCATGATTTCAGATCCGAACTGTTTATGTTTTCACCATTATATCTATGTTCTAGATCCGATCTTGCAAGTCATATGCACCCTATTATGTGTTATGATCCGTAAACCACAGGGTGACAGTAATTGGGATACTTTCCGGTGATGACCGTAGTTTGAGGAGTTTCATGTATTCACTATGTGTTAATGCTTTGTTCCAGTTCTCTATTAAAAGGAGGCCTTAATATCCCTTAGTTTTCTTATGGACCCTGCTGCCACGAGAGGGTAGGACAAAAGATGCCATGCAAGTTATTTTTCCATAAGCATGTATGACTATTTACAGAATACATGCCTACCTTATACTCCCTTCGTCCAGAAATACTTGTCGCATAAATGGATAAAAGTGGATGTATCTAGAACTAAAATACGTCTAGATACATCCATTTCTTTGACAAGTATTTCCGGACGGAGGGAGTATTTATGAACTGGAGCTAGTTCCGTGCCGCCCTTGGTTATGACCGTTATATGATGAATATCATCCAACGTATTCACCGGTCCAATGCCTACGAGTTTTCCACATATTGTTCTTTCTAAGTTACTATTGCTATTGCTACTATTACAACTGCTACAAAATTATTGCTATCACTGTCACCGTTACTATTACTGTTACCGCTGCTATCAAAACTATCATATTATTGTGCTACTGATCACTGTGCTGCACATATTTAATCTCCATGTGTGGTTGAATTGACAACTCAATTGCTAATACTTGCAAATATTCTTTGGCTCCCCTTGTGTCGAATCAATAAATTTGGGTTGAATACTCTACCCTCAAAAACTGTTGCGATCCCCTATACTTGTGGGTTGTCAAGACCTTTTTCTGGCGCCGTTGCCGGGGAGCATAGCTATATTTGTTGAGTCACTTGGGATTTATATCTATTTATCACTATGAAGAATCTGAAAGACCCAAGAATGAAGATCATTCCCTCTATGACGATGGGAGGTAAGGAACTGCCATCTACCTCTGCACTTGATTCACCTTCTGTTTTGAGTAAACTTGCAATACCACCACATGCTATTAATCCTGATATGTCGCAAGTTATTGATGATGCTACTTCTGCTATGAATGATGCTTATGATGATGTTAGTACTTTGCTCGATGATAATGTGCCACTAGGTGAATTTCTTGATGAACAACCTGCTAGAGCTAAAGATACTGAGAATGATGAAACTGATGAAATTACTGAAACTGATGTCCTTGAAACTGAGAATTATGAAACACCTATCAAACCTAGCTCTCCTAGATTTGAATTGACTAAGATACCTGAGGGTTATGTTATGGATAAGGAGGTAGCTAGAGATTTTCTTGCTTGCAATGATAGAGATGATCTTAAGAAATTACTATGCAAACTGAAAGAAAAATCTTTGAATGCTAGAATGAAATGCAATCCTAAATTTGCTACTTCACCTATCTTTGTTACTGATAAGGATTATGAATTCTCTATCGACCCAGAGTTAATTACTTCGGTTGAATCTGATCCTTCCCATGGCTATGAAACTGGGACCATTGTGGCACACCTTACTAAACTAAATGATATAGCCACCCTGTTTGCCCATGATGAGAAAATTCGCTATTAATACATCCTCAAATTATTTCCGTTCTCATTAAAGGGTGATGCCAAGATATGGTATAATACTCTTGCTCTTGGTAGTGTGTGTAGTCCCCAGGATATGATTTATTACTTCTTTGAAAAATATTTTCCTGCTCATAAGAAACAAGCTGCCTTACAGGAAATATTTAAAGTTGTGCAAATTGAAGAAGAGAGTCTCCCGCAAGCTTGGGGGAGGCTTCTCCAATTGCTTAATGCTTTGTCTGATCATCCTCTTAAGAAAAATGAAATACTTGATATCTTCTATAATGTACTAACCGATGCTTCTAGGGACTGATAACCCACAAGTATAGGGGATCGCAACACTTTTCGAGGGTAGAGTATTCAACCCAAATTTATTGATTCGACACAAGGGGAGCCAAAGAATATTCTCAAGTATTAGCAGCTGAGTTGTCAATTCAACCACACCTGGAAACTTAATATCTGCAGAAAAAATATTTAGTAGCAAAGTAATATGATAGTAATGGTAGCGGTAGCAAAAGGTAACGGTAGCAAAAGTAATGTTTTTGGTATTTTGTAGTGATGATAGCAATTGCAACAGAAAAGTAAATAAGCGAAGAACAATATATGGAAAGCTCGTAGGCAATGGATCAGTGATGGAGAATTATGCCAGATGCGGTTCATCACGTAACAGTCATAACCTAGGGTGACACAGAACTAGCTCCAGTTCGTCAATGTAATGTAGGCATGTATTCCGAATATATTCATACGTGCTTATGGAAAAGAACTTGCATGACATCTTTTGTCCTACCCTCCCATGGTAGCGGGGTCCTAACGGAAACTAAGGGATATTAAGGCCTCCTTTTAATAGAGTATCGGAACAAAGCATTAGCACGTAGTGAATACATGAACTCCTCAAACTATGGTCATCACCGGTAAGTATCCCGATTATTGTCACTTCGGGGTTAACGGATCATAACACATAATAGGTGACTATAGACTTGCAAGATAGGATCAAGAACTCTCATATATTGCTGAAAACATAATAGGTTCAGATCTGAAATCAAGGCACTCGGGCCCTAGTGACAAGCATTAAGCATAGCAAAGTCATAGCAACATCAATCTCAGAACATAGTGGACACTAGGGATCAAACCCTAACAAAACTAACTCGATTACATGATAAATCTCATCCAACCCATCACCGTCCAGCAAGCCTATGATGGAATTACTCACGCACGGCAGTGAGCATCATGAAATTGGTGATGGAGGATGGTTGATGATGACGATGGCGACGGATTCCCCTCTACGGAGCCCCGAACGGACTCCAGATCAGCCCCCCGAGAGGTTTTAGGGCTTGGTGGCGGCTCCGTATTGTAAAACGCGATGATTTCTTCTTTCTGATTTTTTTCTCCCCAAAACCAAATATATAGAGTTGGAGTTGAGGTCGGAGGAGCTCCAGAGGGGCCCACGAGGTAGGGGGGCGTGCCTGCCCCCTAGGGCCACCACCTGTCCACGAGGGCGGGGGCGCGCCCCACGCCCTCATGGACAGGTGGTGGGCCCTATGGTCTTCATCTTTTGGAAGGATTTTTTATTATTTCCTAATAGATGTTCTGTGAAGTTTCAGGTCATTCCGAGAACTTTTGTTTCTGCACATAAATAACACCATAGCAATTCTGCTGAAAACAGCGTCAGTCCGGGTTAGTTCCATTCAAACCATGCAAGTTAGAGTCCAAAACAAGGGCAAAAGTGTTTGGAAAAGTAGATACGATGGAGACGTATCAACTCCCCCAAGCTTAAACCTTTGCTTGTCCTCAAGCAATTCAGTTGACAAACTAAAAGTGATAAAGAAAAACTTTTACAAACTCTGTTTGCTCTTGTTGTTGTAAATATGTAAAGCCAGCATTCAAGTTTTCAACAAAGATTATGACTAACCACATTCACAATAATGCTTAGGTCTCAAGTTTACTCATATCAATGGCATAATCAACTAGCGAGCAATAATAATAAATCTTGGATGACAACACTTTCTCAAAACAATCATAATATGATATAACAAGATGGTATCTCGCTAGCCCTTTCTGAGACCGCAAAACATAAATGCAGAGCACCTTTAAAGATCAAGGACTGACTAGACATTGTAATTCATGGTAAAAGAGATCCAGTCAAGTCATACTCAATGTAAACTAACAGTAATGAATGCAAATGGCAACGGTGCTCTCCAACTGGTGCTTTTTAATAAGAGGATGATGACTCAGCATAAAAGTAAATAGATAGGCCCTTCGTAGAGGTAAGCATGGATTTGTAGAGGTGCCAGAGCTCGGTTTTGAAATAGAGATGAATAATATTTTGAGCGGTATACTTTCATTGTCAACATAACAACCAAAAGATAGCAATATCTTCCATGCTACACACATTATAGGCGGTTCCCAAACAGAATGGTAAAGTTTATACTCCCCCTCCACCAACAAGCATCAATCCATGGCTTGCTCGAAACAACGAGTGCCTCCAACTAACAAGAGTCCCAGGGGGAGTTTTGTTTGAAATTATTTTGATTTGATTTGCATAGAGCATGGGACTGGGCATCCCGGTGACCAGCCACTTTCTCGTGAGTGAGGAGCGGAGTCCACTCCTCTCGAGAATAACCCGCCTAACATGGAAGATACAGACAGCCCTAGTTGATACATGAGCTATTCGAGCATACAAAACACGATATTTATTTGAAGGTTTAGAGTTTGGCACATACAAATTTACTTGGAATGACAAGTAGATACCGTATATAGGTAGGTATGGTGGACTCATATGGAATAATTTTTGGGTTTATGGAGTTGGATGCACAAGCAGTATTCCCACTTAGTACAGGTGAAGGCTAGCAAAAGACTGGGGAGCGACCATCTAGAGAGCGACAACAGTCATGAACATGCATTAAAATTAATCAACACCGAATGCAAGCATGAGTAGGATATAATCCACCATGAACATAAATATCATGAATGCTATGTTGATTTTGTTTCAACTACATGCGTGAACATGTGCCAAGTCAAGTCACTTAAATCATTTAGAGGAGGATACCACCCTATCATACCACATCACAACCATTTTAATAGCATGCTGGCACTCAAGGTAAACCATTATAAGCTCCTAGCTAATCAAGCATGGCACAAGAAACTATGATCTCTATCTGTCATTGCAAACATGTTTATTCATAATAGGCTGAATCAGGAATGATGAACTAATCACATTTACAAAAACAAGAGAGGTCGAGTTCATACCAGCTTTTCTCGTCTCAGTCAGTCCATCATATATCGTCATAATTTCCTTTCACTTGCACGACCGAATGATGTGAATAATAATAATAGTGCACGTGCATTGGACTAAGCTGGAATATGCAAGCATTCAATAAAGAGGAGAAGACAAGACAATATGGGCTCTGTTGTCAGAACACCAATAATGCATATAAGAGCCACTTCAACAATTTAATCATGGTCTTCCCTATCGACTCCCAAAGAAAAGAAAAGAAATAAAACTATTTACACGGGAAAGCTCCCAACAAGCAAAAGAAGAATAGGAAATCTTTTTGGGTTTTTCTTTTTAATTACTACTACAAGCATGGAAAGTAAACTAATTAAAAGCTACAACTAGTTTTTTTGGTTTTTCTTAAGGTTTATTAATCACACAAGAAGAAAGCATAAAAAGGAAATAAACTAGCATGGATGATACAATGAAAAAGTATGAGCACTGATACGTCTCCAACGTATCTACTTTTCCAAACACTTTTGCCCTTGTTTTGGACTCTAACTTGCATGATTTGAATGGAACTAACCCGGACTGACGCTGTTTTCAGCAGAATTACCATGGTGTTATTTATGTACAGGAACAAACGTTCTCGGAATGACCTAAAACTTCACGGAGCAACTTTTCAGAAAATATGAAAAATACCTGCAAAAGATGAAGGCCAGGGGGGCCACCACCTGTCCACGAGGGTGGGGGGCGCGCCCCCTACCTCGTGGGCCCCCTGTTGCCTCTCCGACTCCAACTCCATATATTGTGTTTCGGGGAGAAAAAAATCAGAGAGAAGAAATCATCGCGTTTTACGATACAGAGCCGCCGCCAAGCCCTAAAAACCTCTCGGGAGGGCTGATCTGGAGTCCGTTCGGGGCTCCGGAGAGGGGAATCCGTCGCCATCGTCATCATCAACCATCCTCCATCACCAATTTCATGATGCTCACCACCGCGTGTGAGTAATTCTAACATAGGCTTGCTGGACGGTGATGGGTTGGATGGGATATATCATGTAATCGAGTTAGTTTTGTTAGGGTTTGATCCCTAGTATCCACTATGTTCTGAGATTGATGTTGCTATGACTTTGCTATGCTTAATGCTTGTCACTAGGGCCTGAGTGCCATGATTTTAGATACAAACCTATTATGTTTTCATCAATATATGAGAGTTCTTGATCCTATCTTGCAAGTCTATAGTCACCTATTATGTGTTATGATCCGTTAACCCCGAAGTGACAATAATCGGGATACTTACCGGTGATGACCGTAGTTTGAGGAGTTCATGTATTCACTATGTGTTAATGCTTTGTTCCGGTACTCTATTAAAAGGAGGCCTTAATATCCCTTAGTTTCCGTAAGGACCCCGCTGCCACGGGAGGGTAGGACAAAAGATGTCATGCAAGTTCTTTTCCATAAGCACGTATGACTATATTCGGAATACATGCCTACATTACATTGACGAACTGGAGGTAGTTCCGTGTCACCCTAGGTTATGATTGTTACATGATGAACCGCATCCAGCATAATTCTCCATCACCGATCCATTGCCTACGAGCTTTCCATATATTGTTCTTCGCTTATTTACTTTCCCATTGCTATTGCTATCATCACTACAAAATACCAAAAACATTGCTTTTACTACTGTTACCTTTTGTTACCATTACCACTACTATCATATTATTTTGCTACTAAATACTTTGCTGCAGATATTAAGTTTCCAGGTGTGGTTGAATTGACAACTCAGCTGCTAATACTTGAGAGTATTCTTTGGCTCCCCTTGTGTCGAATCAATAAATTTGGGTTGAATACTTTACCCTCGAAAACTGTTGCGATCCCCTATACTTGTGGGTTATCAAGACTATTTTCTGGCACCGTTGCCGGGGAGTATAGCTCTATTCTTTGAGTCACTTGGGATTTATATCTGCTTATCATTATGAAGAACTTGAGAGATCCAAAAACCAAGATCTATCCCTCAACTACGAGGGGAGGTAAGGAACTGCCATCTAGCTCTGCACTTGATTCACCTTCTGTTTTGAGTAAGCTTGCGGCACCTACACCTGCTTCTGCTATTCGTTCTGATATGTCGTATGTTATTGATGATGCCACTTCTGCTATGCATGATACTTATGATGAAACTGCTTCTATGCTTGATACTACTGTGCCACTTGGTAAATTTCTTGATGAACAACTTGCTAGAGCTAGAGAAATTGAAAATATTGAATCTGATGATACTGATGATGAAGAATCACTTGTTATTCCTAAGGGTTATGTTTTTGATCAAGAAGCTTCTTTAGATATTTTAGCTTGCAAAAATAGAAATGAACTCAAAAGGTTATTAGCTAAATGGAGTAAGCAATCTCTAAATGCTAGAATGAAACCTGACCCTACTTTTGCTACTTCACCTATCTTTGTTACTGATAAGGATTATGAATTCTGTGTTGATCCCGATATAATTACTTTGGTTGAATCTGATCCTTTTCATGGTTATGAATCTGAAACTGTTGTGGCACATCTCACTAAATTGAATGATATAGCCACCCTGTTCACTAAAGATGAGAGAACTCGTTACTTTTACATCCTTAAAATATTTCCGTTCTCATTAAAGGGTGATGCTAAGATATGGTTTCATTCTCTTGATCCTGGTTGTGTGCGTAGTCCCCAGGATATGATTTATTACTTCTCTGCTAAATGTTTCCCTGCTCATAAGAAACAAGCTGCTTTAAGGGATATATATATATAATTTTGTGCAAATTGAAGAAGAGAGTCTCCCACAAGCTTGGGGGAGCCTTCTCCAATTACTTAATGCTTTTCCTGATCATCCTCTTCAGAAAAATGAAATACTTGATATCTTTTATAATGGACTAACCGATGCCTCCGGAGATTACCTGGATAGTTGTGCTGGTTCTGTTTTCAGGGAAAGAACACCGGATGAAGCTGAAATTCTATTGAATAATATGTTGACAAATGAAAATAATTGTACACCTCCGGAGCCAACTCCTGAGCCTATTCCTAAACCAACTCCGAAGAAGAGGGGTATTCTATTTCTCAGTCCTAAAGATATGTAAGAGGCAAAGAAATCTATGAAAGAAAAATGTATTAAAGCTGAAGATGTTAAGAATTTACCACTTATTGAAGAAATACATGGTCTTAATTTACCGCCTGTTGAAGAAACATATAATCTTAATCCTTTACCTATTGAAGAAACTCATGGTCTTGATAACCCGACACAGGTAGTAAAGGTAAATTCTCTCTATAGATATGATAAAGCCGAAATCCCATTTAGTAAATTTGCTAGCCCATGCTTAGATGAGTTTGATAAATTTATGGCTAAGCAAGAAGACTTTAATGCTTATTTTGGTAGACAATTGAAATAAAATTCAAATATTCTTGAACACTTGGGTGATTATATGGCTAATGTCAAAATTGAACTTAAACTTATTAGTAAACATGCTTCTATGGTTACCACTCAAGTAGAACAAGTACTTAAAGCTCAAAATGATTTGCTCAATGAATTGAATAGTAAGAATAATGATGATGCTGTTAGAGTGGCTACTAGAACTGGTAGAGTGACTCAGGAACCTCTGTATCCTGAAGGCCACTCTAAGAGAATTGAGCAAGATTCTCAGAGAAATAATATAGATGTACCTAGTTCTTCTAAAAAGAAGAAAAAGAAAAATGATAGGACTGTGCATGCTTCTAGTGAACCTATTGCTCAACCACCTGAGAATCCAAATGATATTTCTATTTCTGATGCTGAAACACAATCTGGTAATGAACCTGAAACTAGTGATAATGTTAATGATGATGCTCAACCTAGTAATGATAATGATATAGAAATTGAACCTGCTGTTGATCTTGATAACCCACAATCAAAGAATCAATGTTATGATAAGAAAGACTTTGTTGCTAGGAAACATGGTAAAGAAAGAGAACCATGGGTTCAGAAACCCATGCCTTTTCCTCCCAAACCATCCAAGAAAAAGGATGATGAGGATTTTGAGCGCTTTGTTGAAATGATTAGACCTATCTTTTTGCATATGCGATTAACTGATATGCTCAAAACCAATCCTTATGCTAAGTACATGAAAGATATAATTACAAATAAAGAAAGATACCGGAAGCTGGAATTTCCACCATGCTTGCTAATTACACTTTTAAAGGTGGAATACCTAAGAAACTAGGAGATCCCGGTGTACCAACTATACCATGCTCCATTAAAAGAAACTATGTTAAAACTGCTTTATGTGATCTTGGAGCCGGTGTTAGTGTTATGCCTCTCTCTTTATATCGTAGACTTGATTTGAATAAGTTGGCACCTACTGAAATATCTTTGCAAATGGCTGATAAATCAACTGCTATACCTGTCGGTATTTGTGAGGATGTGCCTGTTGTAGTTGCAAACGTTACTATTTTAACGGAATTTGTTATTCTTGATATTCCCGAGGACGATAGTATGTCTATTATTCTTGGAAGACCCTTTTTGAATACTGCAGGGGCTGTTATTGATTGCACTAAAGGCAATGTCACTTTTCATGTTAATGGTAATGAGCATACGGTACACTTTTTGAGGAAACAACCTCAAGTTCATAGTATCAACTCTATTGGAAAAATTCCATCGATTATATTTGGAGGTTTTGAATTTCCTCTTCCTACTGTCAAGAAGAAATATGATATTCTTATTATTGGGGATGTGCATATCCCCGTTGAGGTAACATAGTATTATTCGAAATTTCTCCGGTTCCATGTTATTCGGAATGAGTTCGTTAACAAGACTTGATCAACATTGTTAGTGGATTCCTTTTGATGAGCATGAGATGGATGAAACTAGAAGGCACAACCTTTTGTACCCCACTTTTACTTTCTGATATTTATATTAAATAAAATAAAAATAAATATTTTTCTGTCTGTTATCTGATTATCCGTGCAATATAAAAATACCTCGAAAATAAAAGTTATCCAAATGCCCTGAAATTTAAATATGATTTTTTCTAGAATATTTGAGAATATTTGGCACTAAGAACACAGCAGGGGGGCCAACCACGTGCCCACGAGGATGGAGGGCGCACCCTACCCCCCTGGGCGCGCCCCCTGCCTTGTGGGCCCACGGTTGCCCTCCTCCACTTATCCTTTCACCCATACACTTCTTCTTCCTCCCACAAACATGAATAACCAGCTCAAACCCGAGTTCTAGCTCACTTTGCTGCCATTTTCGATCTCCTCGCTCAAAGCACCTCTCACAAAACTGCTTGGGGAGATTGTTCCTTGGTATGTGACTCCTCCATTGGTCCAATTAGTTTTTGTTCTAGTGCTTTATTCATTGCAAATTTTTGCTGCTTAGGTGACCCTGTTCTTGAGCTTACATGTCAAATTTATATGGTCAAAAGTAGTTTTGATGCATGATATAGGCCCTAGGCACTTGTAGGAGTAGTTGCTATCAATATTATTGAGTTTGGTTTACTTTTATTTTGAAGTTACTAAATAAATTCAGAATTTTTCAGAGGGAGAAATATGCTTAGGAAAATGTTCCAAGGTGGTTCTTCAAGGAAGCAAGGACCCAGGCTTGCAATGCGTGATGCTGATGGCGAGCCACCAAGAGACGCTCCAGTGCGTCCTTGTGAATGGCCTTCTGAGAACTTTATGGATCAAGCGGGAATTAAGGAAGAATTCAACGCATATTTGCGTAACGCTGATCTTGTGAGCTTCGAGGAAGAGAAGTGCAGGCAATATCACAACCTCACCAGTACCTTTGTGAGGAGGTTTGAATTTTCAACTTCACGTAATTCTCCAACTGTCCTGTTTGATCTTTATGATAATTCTTACACTATGGACTTAGAGGATTTTACCACTACATGCAAACTTCCACAATGGGGTAGTATAAGGGATCCTCGCAAATCTGAATTTAGAGATTTTCTTGCTAGCATAGCTGTGGGAGAATCTAGTGATATTACACAAGCCACCATAGGGAGCATTCACTTTCCTGCTATACATTATTTTGCTCTCTTCATAGGTAGATGCATTAATGGTAAAGATGAGGCATGTCACATGTGTGTCCTTGACCTTAGTATTCTTCGGAGTGCTGTGTTAGGAGACAAATCTTATAATTTGGGAGCCATTGCTGCACGTAGGTTGCATCTTAATAGATTTAATGGAGATTCCTTTGGTGGAATTTATGCAACTCGCATAGCTAATTTTCTTGGTGTAGCCATATGCGAAGATGATATTGAATTACCTCCTGCTCATCTAGATTTTAATGCTATGGTTCACCACCAGTTTGTCGAGAGGAACGAATCACCTCTCCAGTATCGACTAATCTTTGACAGACGCCATGCTGTCTGTATTACTCTCCCTGCCCCTGCCTTCTTTGATTATCAGGCAAGAGGAAGATATACTATTACCAGAGAGGAGGCAGATGAGTATGAGAGGAGAGAGGAGGCCACTCGTCGCCACGCTGCAGCTCAGCAGGCGATAGCCGCCGCATCGCAGTACGACCCCAGCTACTATTATGGATATCCGCCAGCCCAGCCGTGGCCATAGACCAACTTAGGACAAAAGCCTAAGCTTGGGGGAGTACGTATTTTCCACGGACATTACATTTATGCTCACACACTCATTGCTAGATGTCGGTGCTCATACTTTTTCATTGTATCATCCATGCTAGTTTATTTCCTTTTTATGCTTTCTTCTTGTGTGTTTAATAAACCTTAAGAAAAAAAATAGTTGTAGCTTTTAATCAGTTTAATTTCCATGCTTGTAGTAGTAGTTAAAAAGAAAACCCAAAAAGATTTCATGTTCTTATTTTGCTTGTTGGGAGCTTTCCCGTGTGAATAGTTTTATTTCTTTTCTTTTCTTTTCTTTGGGGGTCGATAGGAGAAGACCATAATTAAATTTTTGAAGTGGCTCTTATATGCATTATTGTTTATCTGACAAAAGAGCCCATATTGCCTTGTCTTCTCCTGTTTATTGAATGCCTGCAGATTCCAGCTTAGTCCAATGCACGTGCACTATTATTATTCACATCGTTCAGGTCATGCAAGTGAAAGGCAATTATGATGATATATGATGGACTGACTGAGATGAGAAAGGCTCGTATGAACTCGACCTCTTTTGTTTTTGTAAATATGATTAGTTCATCGTTTTTGATTCGGCCTATTATGAATAAACATGTTTGCATTGACAATTAGAGATCATAGTTTCTTGTGCCATGCTTGATTAGCTATGAGTTATAATGGTTTACCTTGCGTGCCAACATGCTATTGAGATAGTTATGATGTGGTATGATAGGGTGGTATCCTCCTCTGAATGATTTAAGTGACTTGACTTGGCGCATGTTCATGCATGTAGTTGAAACAAAATCAACATAGCCTTCACGATATTTATGTTCATGGTGGATTATATCCTACTCATGCTTGCATTCGGTGTTGATTAATTTTAATGCATGTTCATGACTGTTGTCGCTCTCTAGCTGGTCGCTTCCCAGTCTTTTTCTAGCCTTCACCTGTACTAAGCGGGAATACTGCTTGTGCATCCAATCCCTTAAACCCCAAAGTTATTCCACATGAGTCCACTATACCTACCTATATACGGTATCTACCTGCCGTTCCAAGTAAATTTGTATGTGGCAAACTCTAAACCTTCAAATAAATATCCTGTTTTGTATGCTCGAATAGCTCATGTATCAACTAGGGCTGTCCGTATCTTCCATGTTAGGCGGGTTATTCTCAAGAGGAGTGGACTCCGCTCCTCACTCACGAGATAAATGGCTGGTCACCGGGATGCCCAGTCCCATGCTTTATGCAAACTAAATCAAAATAATTGCAAACAAAACTCCCCCTGGGACTCTTGTTAGTTGGAGGCACTCGTTGTTTCGAGCAAGCCATGGATTGATGCTTGTTGGTGGAAGGGGGAGTATAAACTTTACCATTCTGTTTGGGAACCGCCTATAATGTGTGTAGCATGGAAGATATCGCCATCTCTTGGTTTTTATGTTGACAATGAAAGTATACCGCTCAAAATATTATTCACCTCTATTTCAAAACCGAGCTCTGGAACCTCTACAAATCCCTGCTTCCCTCTGCGAAGGGCCTATCTATTTACTTTTATGCTAAGTCATCATCCTCTAATTAAAAAGCACCAGTTGGAGAGCACCGCTGTCATTTGCATTCATTACTGTTAGTTTACATTGAGTATGACTTGACTGGATCTCTTTTACCATGAATAACAATGTCTAGTCAGTCCTTGGTCTTTAAAGGTGCTCTGCATTTATGTTTTGTGGTCTCAGAAAGGGCTAGCGAGTTACCATCTTGTTATATAATATTATGATTGTTTTGAGAAAGTGTTGTCATCCGAGATTTATTATTATTGCTCCCTAGTTGATTATGCCATTGATATGAGTAAACTTGAGACCTATGCGTTATTGCGAATGTGGTTAGTTATAATCTTTGCTGAAAACTTGAATGCTGGCTTTACATATTTACAACAACAAGAGCAAACAGAGTTTGTAAAAGTTTTTCTTTATCACTTTCAGTTTGTCAACTGAATTGCTTGAGGACAAGCAAAGGTTTAAGCTTGGGGGAGTTGATACGTCTCCAACACATCTACTTTTCCAAACACTTTTGCCCTTGTTTTGGACTCTAACTTGCATGATTTGAATGGAACTAACCCGGACTGACGCTGTTTTCAGCAGAATTACCATGGTGTTATTTATGTGCAGGAACAAACGTTCTCGGAATGACCTGAAACTTCACGGAGCAACTTTTCAGAAAATATGAAAAATACCTGCAAAAGATGAAGGCCAGGGGGCCCACCACCTATCCATGAGGGTGGGGGCGCGCCCCCCTACCTCGTGGGTCCCCTGTTGCCTCTCCGACTCCAACTCCAACTCCATATATTGTGTTCCGAGGAGAAAAAAATCAGAGAGAAGAAATCATCGCGTTTTACGATACGGAGCCGCCGTCAAGCCCTAAAAACCTCTTGGGAGGGCTGATCTGGAGTCCGTTCAGGGCTCCGGAGAGGGGAATCCGTCGCCATCGTCATCATCAACCATCCTCCATCACCAATTTCATGATGCTCACCGCCGTGCGTGAGTAATTCCATCGTAGGCTTGCTGGACGGTGATGGGTTGGATGGGATCTATCATGTAATCGAGTTAGTTTTGTTAGGGTTTGATCCCTAGTATCCACTATGTTCTGAGATTGATGTTGCTATGACTTTGCTATGCTTAATGCTTGTCACTAGGGCCCGAGTGCCATGATTTTAGATCTGAACCTATTATGTTTTCATCAATATATGAGAGTTCTTGATCCTATCTTGCAAGTCTATAGTCACCTATTATCTGTTATGATCCGTTAACCCTGAAGTGACAATAATCGGGATACTTACCGGTGATGACCGTAGTTTGAGGAGTTCATGTATTCACTATGTGTTAATGCTTTGTTCCGGTACTCTATTAAAAGGAGGCCTTAATATCCCTTAGTTTCCGTAAGGACCCCGCTGCCACGGGAGGGTAGGACAAAAGATGTCATGCAAGTTCTTTTCCATAAGCACGTATGACTATATTCGGAATACATGCCTACATTACATTGACGAACTGGAGCTAGTTCTGTGTCACCCTAGGTTATGACTGTTACGTGATGAACCGCATCCGGCATAATTCTCCATCACTGATCCATTGCCTACGAGCTTTCCATATATTGTTCTTCGCTTATTTACTTTCCCGTTGCTATTGCTATCATCACTACAAAATACCAAAAACATTGCTTTTACTACCGTTACCTTTTGTTACCGTTACCACTACTATCATATTATTTTGCTACTAAATACTTTGCTGCAGATATTAAGTTTCCAGGTGTGGTTGAATTGACAACTCAGCTGCTAATACTTGAGAGTATTCTTTGGCTCCCCTTGTGTCGAATCAATAAATTTGGGTTGAATACTTTACCCTCGAAAACTGTTGCGATCCCCTATACTTTTGGGTTATCAAGCACCGACATCTGGCAATGAGTGTGTGAACCTGAATATAATGTCGGTGAGAAATACGTACTCCCCCAAGCTTAGGCTTTTGGCCTAAGTTAGTCTATGGCCATGGCTGGCCTGGCGGATATCCATAATAATAGTTGGGGTCGTATTGAGATGCAGCGACTATCACCTCCTGAGCTGCAGCGTGGCGACGAGCAGCCTCCGCCCTCCTCGCGTACTCATCTGCCTCCTCTCTGGTGACTTTGCCTAATAATCAAAGAAGGCAGGAGCAGGGAGAGTAATACAGACATCACGGCGTCTGTCAAAGATTAAGCAATACTGGAGAGGTGATTCATTCCTCTCGACAAACTGGTGGTGAACCATAGCATCATAATCCAAATAAGCAGGAGGCAACTCAATATCATCTTCACGTATGGCTATACCAAGAAAATTAGCTATGCGGGTTGCATAAATTCGACCAAAGAAATCTCCATTAAATCTATTAAGATGCAACCTACGTGCAACAATGGCTCCCAAATTATAAGATTTATCTCCTAACACCGCACTCCTAAGAATACTGAGGTCAGGAACACACATGTGACATGCCTCATCTTTACCATTAATGCATCTACCTATGAAGAGAGCAAAATAATGTATAGCAGGAAAGTGAATGCTCCCTATGGTAGCTTGTGCTATATCTTTAGATTCCCCCACAGTTATACTAGCAAGAAAATCTCTAAATTCAGATTTGCGAGGTTCCCTGACACTACCCCATTGTGGAAGTTTGCAAGCAGTGGTAAAATCCTCTAAGTCCATAGTGTAAGAATTTTCATAAAGATCAAACAGGACAGTTGGAGAATTACGTGAAGATGAAAATTCAAACCTCCTCACAAAGGAACTAGTGAGATAGTGATACTGGCTGCACTTTTCTTCCTCAAAGCTCACAAGATCAACATTACGCAATATGCGTTAAATTCTTCCTTAATTCCTGCTCGATCCATAAAAATTTTCGAAGGCCATTCACAAGGACGCACTGGAGCGTTTCTTGGTGGCTCATCATCAGCATCATGAATTGCAAGCCCGGGCTCTTGTTTCCTTGAAGAGCCACCTTGGTACATTTTCCTAAACATATTTATTCCTCTAAAAATTTCTGAAATTTTTAGTAACTTCAAAATAAAAGTGAACCAAACTCAATAATATTAATAGCAACTACTCCTACAAGTGCCTAGAGCCTATATCATGCATCAAAACTACTTGGAACCATATAAATTTGACATGCAAGCTCAAGAACAGGGTCACCTAGGCAGCATGAATTTGCAATGAATAAAGCACTAGAACAAAAACTAATTGGACCAATGGAGGAGTCACATACCAAGGAACAATCTCCCCAAGCAGTTTTGTGAGACGTGCTTTGAGCAAGGAGATCGAAAATGGCAGCAAAATGAGCTTGACCTCGTGCTTGAGCTGGGTATTCGTGTTTGTGTGAGGAAGAAGGAGTGTGTGGGTGCAGGAATAAGTGGAGGAGGTCCACCGTGGGCCCACGAGGCAGGGGGCGCGCCCAGGGGGGTAGGGCGCGCCCCTGACCCTCGTGGCCAGGTGCCAGCTCCTCCTGTTGTGTTCTCAGTGCCAAATATTCTCAAATATTCCAGAAAAAAAATCATATTTAAATTTCAGGGCATTTGGAGAAGTTTTATTTTTGGGGTATTTTTATATTGCACGGATAATCAGATAACAGACAGAAAAATACTTATTTTTATTTTATTTAAAATAAATAACAGAAAGTAAAAGGAGGGTACAGAGAGTTGTGTCTTCTAGTTTCATCCATGTCATGCTCATCAAAAGGAATCCACTAACAAGGTTGATCAAGTCTTGTTAACGAACTCATTCCGAATACCATGGAACCGGAGAAATTTCGAATAACACTATGTTACCTCAACGGGGATATGCACATCCCCAATAATAGGAATATCATATTTCTTCTTGATAGTAGGAAGAGGAAATTCAAAACCTCCAAATACAATCGATGGAATTTTTCCAATAGAGTTGATACTATGAACTTGAGGTTGTTTCCTCGAAAAGTGTACCGTATGCTCATTACCATTAACATGAAAAGTGACATTGCCTTTAGTGCAATCAATAACAGCCCCTGCAGTATTCAAAAAGGTCTTCCAAGAATAATAGACATACTATCGTCCTCGGGAATATCAAGAATAACAAAGTCCGTTAAAATAGTAACGTTTGCAACCACAACAGGCACATCCTCACAAATACCGACAGGTATAGCAGTTGATTTATCAGCCATTTGCAAAGATATTTCAGTAGGTGTCAACTTATTCAAATCAAGTCTACGATATAAAGAGAGAGGCATAACACTAACACCGGCTCCAAGATCACATAAAGCAGTTTTAACATAATTTCTTTTAATGGAGCATGGTATAGTGGGTACACCCGGGTCTCCAAGTTTCTTTGGTATTCCACCCTTAAAAGTATAATTAGCAAGCATGGTGGAAATTTCAGCTTCCGGTATCTTTCTTTTATTAGTAACAATATCTTTCATGTACTTAGCATAAGGATTCATTTGAAGCATATCAGTTAATCGCATACGCAAAAAGATAGGTCTAATCATTTCAGCAAAGCGCTCAAAATCCTCATCATCCTTTTTCTTGGATGGTTTGGGAGGAAAAGGCATGGGTTTCTGAACCCATGGTTCTCTTTCTTTACCATGTTTCCTAGCAACAAAGTCTTTCTTATCGTAACGTTGATTCTTTGATTGTGGGTTATCAAGATCAACAGTAGGTTCAATTTCTATATCATTATCATTACTAGGTTGAGCATCATCATGAACATTATTATTAACATTATCACTAGTTTCAGGTTCATTACCAGATTGTGTTTCAGCATCAGAAATAGAAATATCATTTGGATTCTCAGGTGGTTGAGCAATAGGTTCACTAGAAGCATGCAAAGTCCTATCATTTTTCTTTTTCTTCCTATTAGAAGGACTAGGTGCATCCACATTATTTCTCTGAGAATCTTGCTCAATTCTCTTAGGGTGGCCTTCAGGATACAAAGGTTCCTGAGTCATTCTACCACCTCTAGTCATAACTCTAACAGCGTTATCATTATTCTTACTATTCAATTCATTGAGCAAATCATTTTGAGCTTTAAGTACTTGTTCTACTTGAGTGGTAACCATAGAAGCATGTTTACTAATAAGTTTAAGTTCACCTTTGACATTAGCCATATAATTACCCAAGTGTTCAAGCATATTTGAATTGTATTTCAATTGTATACCAAAATAAGCATTAAAATCTTCTTGCTTAGCCATAAATTTATCAAACTCATCTAAGCATGGGCTAGCAAACTTAGTAAATGGAATTTCAGCTTTATGATATCTATAGAGAGAATTTACCTTTACTACCTGTGTCGGGTTATCAAGACCATGAGTTTCTTCAATAGGTAATGGATTAAGGTCATATGTTTCTTCAACAGGCGGTAAATTAAGACCGTGTATTTCTTCAATAGGAGCTAAATTCTTAACATCTTCAGCTTTAATACCTTTTTCTTTCATAGATTTCTTTGCCTCTTGCATATCTTCAGGACTGAGAAATAGAACACCTCTTTTGTTCGGAGTTGGTTTAGGAATAGGCTCAGGAACTGGCTCATGAAGTGTCCAATTATTTTCATTTGTCAACATATTATTCAATAGAATTTCAGCTTCATCCGGCGTTCTTTCCCTGAAAACAGAACCAGCACAACTATCCAGGTAATCTCTGAAGGCATCGGTTAGCCCATTATAAAAGATATCAAGTATTTCATTTTTCTTAAGAGGATGATCAGGCAAAACATTAAGTAATTGGAGAAGCCTCCCCAAGCTTGTGGGAGACTCTCTTCTTCAATTTGCACAAAATTATATATATATCCCTTTAAGCAGCTTGTTTCTTATGAGCAGGGAAATATTTAGCAGAGAAGTAATAAATCATATCCTGGGGACTACGCACACAACCAGGATCAAGAGAATTAAACCATATCTTAGCATCACCCTTTAATGAGAACAGAAATATTTTAAGGATATAAAAGTAGCGAGTTCTCTCATCATTAGTGAACAGGGTGGCTATATCATTTAATTTAGTAAGATGTGCCACAACTGTTTTAGATTCATAGCCATGAAAAGGATCAGATTCAACCAAAGTAATTATATCAGGATCAACAGAATATTCATAATCCTTATCAGTAACAAAGATAGGCGAAGTAGCAAAAGCAGGGTCAGGTTTCATCCTAGCATTTAGAGATTGTTGCTTCCATTTAGCTAATAACCTCTTGAGTTCGTATCTATCTTTGCAAGCTAAAATAGCTAAAGCAGCTTCTTTTTCAAAAACATAACCCTCAGAAATAACAGGTGAGTCTGCATAATCACTTTCATTAATATTATCAGATTTAATATTTTCATTCTCTCTAACCCTAGCAAGTTGTTCATCAAGAAATTCACCAAGTGGCACAGTAGTATCAAGCATAGAAGTAGTTTCATCATAAGTATCATGCATAGCAGAAGTGGCATCATCAATAACATGCGACATATCATAACGAATAACAGAAGCAGGTTTAGGTGTCGCAAGCTTACTCAAAACAGAAGGTGAATCAAGTGCAGAGCTAGATGGCAGTTCCTTACCCCCCTCGTAGTTGAGGGATAAATCTTGGTTTTTGGATCTCTCAAGTTCTTCATAATGATAAGCAGATATAAATCCCAAGTGACTCAAAGAATAGAGCTATGTTCCCTGGCAACGACGCCAGAAAATAGTCTTGATAACCCACAAGTATAGGGGATTGCAACAGTTTTTGAGGGTAGAGTATTCAACCCAAATTTATGGATTCGACACAAGGGGAGCCAAAGAATATTCTCAAGTATTAGCAGCTGAGTTGTCAATTCAACCACACCTGGAAACTTAATATCTGCAGCAAAAATATTAAGTAGCAAAGTAATATGATAGTAATGGTAGCGGTAGCAAAAGGTAATGGTAGCAAAAGTAATGTTTTTGGTATTTTGTAGTGATGATAGCAACAACAAGGGAAAGTAAATAAGCGAAGAACAATATATGGAAAGCTCGTAGGCAATGGATCAGTGATGGAGAACTATGCAGGATGCGGTTCATCATGTAACAATCATAACATAGGGTGACACAGAACTAGCTCCAATTCATCAATGTAATGTAGGCATGTATTCCGAATATATTCATACGTGCTTATGGAAAAGAACTTGCATGACATCTTTTGTCCTACCCTCTCGTGGCAGCGGGGTCCTCACGGAAACTAAGGGATATTAAGGCCTCCTTTTAATAGAGTACCGGAATAAAGCATTAGCACATAGTGAATACATGAACTCCTCAAACTATGGTCATCACCGGTAAGTATCCTGATTATTGTCACTTCGGGGTTAACGGATCATAACACATAATAGGTGACTATAGACTTGCAAGATAGGATCAAGAACTCTCATATATTGATGAAAACATAATAGGTTCAGATCTGAAATCATGGCACTCGGGCCCAACTAACAAGCATTAAGCATAGCAAAGTCATAGCAACATCAATCTCAGAACATAGTGGACACTAGGGATCAAACCCTAACAAAACTAACTCGATTACATGATAAATCTCATCCAACCCATCACCGTCCAGCAAGCCTACGATGGAATTACTCACGCACGGCGATGAGCATCATGAAATTGGTGAGGGAGGATGGTTGATGATGACGGTGGCGACGGATTCCCCTCTCCGGAGCCCCGAACGGACTCCAGATCAGCCCTCTCGAGAGGTTTTAGGGCTTAGCGGCGGCTCCGTGTCGTAAAACGCGATGATTTCTTCTCTCTGATTTTTTCTTCCCGAAACCAAATGTATAGAGTTGGAGTTGAGGTCGGAGGAGCTTCAGGGGGCCCACGAGGTAGGGGGGCTGGCGTGCCCCCACCCTCGTGGACAGGTGGTGGGCCCCCTGGTCTTCATCTTTTGCAAGGATTTTTTATTATTTCCGAGTAGATGTTCCGTGAAGTTTCAGGTCTTTCCGAGAACTTTTGTTTCTGCACATAAATAACACCATAGCAATTCTGCTGATAACAGCGTCAGTCCGGGTTAGTTCCATTCGAATCATGCAAGTTAGAGTCCAAAACAAGGGCAAAAGTGTTTGGAAAAGTAGATACGACGGAGACGTATCAGGGACTTCCTAGATAGTTGTGCTGGCTGTGTTTTCAGGGAACGAACTATTGAACAAGCTGATGGATTATTGAATAACATATTGAAAAATTATGATGATTGGATAGTTCCTGAACCACCACCTAAACCTACTCCGAAGAAGAGGGGTACCTTATTTCTCAGTCCTGAAGATATGCAAGAGGCCAAGAAATGCATGAAGGAAAAAGGTATTAAAGCTAAAGATGATAAGAATTTACCACCTATTGAAGAAGTACATGGACTTGACACACCACCACAGGTGGTAGAGGTAAATTCTTTATTAAAGTTTGATGAAGCTAACATCCCTTATAATAAACATCCTAGTCAATCCTTATATGAATTTGATAATTATGTCATGAAACAAGATAACTTCAATGCAAATATTATGAAACAATTGAAACAAAACTCTGATATGATTGCTCGCTTGAGTGACTTGTTATTTAGACTCACTAATGATGTTAGAGGTGTGGGTAAACATGTCTCTATGGTTCAAACTCAGTGAGAACAAGTTGCTAAATCTCAAAGAGAACTGCTTATTGAAATGAACAATAATATGAATGATCATGTTGTTAGAGAAATGACCAGAGGAGGTAGGATGACTCAGGAACCAATTTATCCTGAGGGACACCCTAAAAGAATTGAAGAAGACTCTCAAAGAATTAACAGTGATGCACCTAGTTCCTTCTAAAAAGAAAAAGAAAAATGATAGGACTTTGCATACCTATGGTGAACCTGAAATAGAAAAACCTCCTAAAGATAATAATGATGTCTCTATCTCTGATGCTAAAATTCAATCTGGTAATGAACATTTACACACTGAAGGATGTTCATGAAGATGCTCAACCAGACAATGATGTTGAGACAGAACCTATTATTGATCTTGATAACCCACAACCTAAAAATAAACGATGTGATAAAAGAGACTTTGTTGCTAGAAAACATGGTAAAGAAAGAGAACCATGGGTTTAGAAACCCATGCCCTTTTCACCCAAACCATCTAAGAAAAAAGATGATGAAGAATTTGAACGCTTTGCTGAAATGCTTAGGCCAGTCATTTTGCATGCCCGCTTGACTGATATTTTAAAGATGGCCCCTTATGCAAAATACATGAAAGAAATTGTCACTAATAAAAGAAAGATACCTGAAGCTGAAATCTCCACCATGCTTGCTAATTATTCTTTTGAGGATGGAGTACCTAAAAAATTTGGAGATCCAGGAATACCAACTATACCATGATCTATTAAAATAAATTTTGTCAAAATTGCTTTGTGTGATTTAGGAGCTGGGTTAGTGTTATGCCTTTATCTTTATATAAAAGACTTGATTTGAATAGACTCACAACTACTGAAATATCTTTGCAAATGGCTAACTAATCAACTGCCATACCTATCGGTATTTGTGAAGATGTGCCCATTGTTGTTGCAAATGTTACTATCTTAACAGACTTTGTTATACTTGAGATGCCCAAGGACGACAACATGTCGATTATCCTTGGTAGACCCTTTTATTGATTTCAATAAAAGCAAAGTTACTTTTCATATCAATGGTAATGAGCATACGATGCACTTTCTGAAGAAACATTTCAAGTGAATCGTATTAATGTTATTGAAAAATCTCCAACAATTATTATTGGAAGTTTTCAACTCCCTCTACCTATTGCCAAAAAGAAATATGACATACTTATTGTTGGAGACATGCATATCCCGGTTGAGGTAACTTAGTGTTTTTACAAAAGTTCTTCGGTTTCATGTTAACCGAAAGTGGTTGTTAATAAGACTTGATCAACCTTATTAATGGATAGTTTTTGAGAGGTATGAAGTCGATGAATTTAGTCCCTACCTTTTGTTTTCTGTTTTTCTTAGTTTAATAAAATAAAATGCCTTGTTTATCCCATTTTCTAGATTTTCTGTGCAATAAAAAATGACCTAAAAATAAAAGTGCTCAGAATGACTTGAAATTTTTACATGTCTTTTGAATATTTGAGAATTTCTGGTACAAATAACATCAGAGGGGGGTGCCCCTGGTGCCCACAAGACACCCTAGCTCGCCGGCCACCCCAAGCGCGCCCTGGTGGGTGGTGGGACCCACGTGGGTCCCCTCACTTATCTCTTTAGCCCATGTCATCTCCTACCTCTAGAAAAAATCACCATAGCTCTCTCTCTCTCTCGTGTTCTTGCTCTCAAACCCACGGATTTCGTTCTCTTTGCTCGAAGCTCCATTTCCGAAACTGTTTTGGGGGATTGCTACTTGGTATGTGACTCCTCCATTGATCCAATTAGTTTTTGATTTAGTGGTTTATATTTTGAATACTTAGTTACTCTTGGTGCTGCTGTAGATGGGCTTGCATGTTGAATTCTTAGAGTTCTAAGTAGTTTGAATGCTTAATATGGCCTATAGGCATCTTTATGAGTAGTTGCTACCAAAATTTTCAGAATTTTATCCATAGGAAAAGATGAGTATCTTCTGGAAGTTTTCCTCCCAAAAGAATGCTAAGGGAGTCATTGGGGAATCATCGGACAATGACCTCAACACTTCAAGAATGGTAGAGGTGCAGCCGTGCGAATGGCCACATAATGCCTTCATGGATGAGGCCGGGTTCCCTCAAGAGTTTGCCCAATTCATTGCAAATGTCGGGCTGACCGACTTCCTCGTAGATGAGTGTGACCAACACCACCTCCTCATGAATTCCTTTGTGCAAAATTTCCATTTTCTGAATAGGAACAACCCTCCTGAGGTGTGGTTTAATTTATATTTTGAAACCCATCAGATATCGCTCACTGACTTCTGTGACATATGTTTGATTCCCTCTGACGGGGAACTAAGAGAGGCTAGACCGACAGAGTTTGAGGACTTTCTCCTCACTTTGACAGTGGGTGATGAAACAGGTGTGTCGAAAGCCACCGCCACTAGTTTACAGTTTCCTTCTGTGCATTACTTTGCTTTATTCAACACAAAGTGTTTAACTGCTAGGGAGAAGGTCGGTGCACTCAGTGCTCCTGACCTCGCCATTTTACGCCGTGCACTACACAATGATCGTACCTTTAGCCTAGGGGCTATTATTGCACGCTGTCTGCACCTTAATAGAACTAAGGGCAAAATTCATGGTGGTATCTATGCTACTCGCTTAGTGAGTCATTTTAATGTTTAGATACGCCAACATGATTATCCTTTGTCCTGAGTTTATCTGGATCACCAGGCAATGGAGGATCACTAGTTTATTGATGCCACTGATTCTTTTCATAACATTCGTTACAACTTGGTTTTCAGTGTAGAAACCTATGATGTTACCTGCACCTGCTTTGTTTGATTCTATTGCCAGGGCGGATACAGGGTCATGCCCGAGGACATTATTGCCTACCGGAACAACCAGGCAGCGGCAAGGGAGGAGCCCTAGGATTGGGACGCTCAGATGCCACCACCACAGAACTACTACATGGGACCGGGTGGCTACTACGGCTAGTGATTACCAAGCTAGGTCAAAAGCCTAAGCTTGGGGGAGTACGTATTTCCATCGACATTATATTCATGTTCACACATTTCATTCTAGTTGTTGGTGTCCACACTTTTTCATTGTATTATCCATGCTAGATTTAATTTCTCGCTTTCTTCTTGTGTGCTTGAAAAACTTTAAGTAAACCCAAAAATATTTCTTCTTTTTGGTTTTTATTTCTAGTTATTTAGATGTAGTGCTAAAGAAAAACCCAAAAAGATTTCTCGATTTTTCTTTTGCCTGTTGGGAGCTTTCCCGTGTAAATAGTTTTTCTCGTTTTTGTTTTTCCTTCTTTAATTTGCTTTCTTCAAGAAAAAACTAAAAACTCCAAAAATATTTCAGTGTGTTTATCTGAAATTCTTTTCTTTTATTGAGTCGTACCAAGGGGAAGACCACGATGAAAATGTTGAGTGGCTCTCTTATGCATTATTGTTGATCTAATAAAGAGCCCATATTATTTTGTATTTCCCTTTGAATAAAATGCATGCAGATTCCAGCTTAGTCCATGACACTCTTGCACTATTATATTATTAGTATTATTATTATTATTATTATTTTCACATCATTCGGTCATGCAAGTGAAAGGCAATAATGACGATATTTCATGAAGCGACCGTGGCAGAGAAAAGCGAGTATGAACTCAACTTGTTTTTGTTTTTGAAAATATGTTTAACTTAGTATCCATGATTATGCATATTATGATCAAACATGTTTGCAATGACAATTGGAGATTATAGTTTCTCATGCCATGCTTAAGTATCTAGGAGTGGATAATGATTTATCTTAGGTGTCAGCATGCATTAAAATGATTGTGATGTAGTATGATGATATGGTACCCTCCTCTAAATGTTTCAAGTGACTTGACTTGGCACATGTTCACACATGTAGTTGAATCAAAATCAACATAGCCTCCATGATATTTATGTTCATGGTGTTTACATCCTACTCATGCTAGTGTTCAATGTTGATTATTCATAAAGCGTGTTCATGACCATTTTCTCTCTCTAGTTGGTCACTTCTCAACCTATTTGCTAGCCTACGTCTGTACTAAGTGGGAATAATGCTTGTGCATCAAAATCCTTAAACCAAAGTTATTCCAGATGGGTCCACCATTGATACTTCTCCAATGTATCTATAATTTTTGATTTGTTCCATGCTATTATATTAACATTCTTGGATGTTTTACGATCATTTTATAGAAACTTTATATCATTTTTTGGGACTAACCTATTGACATAGTGCCCAGTGCCAGTTGTTTTTTTGCTTGTTTTTTACATCATAGAAAATCAATACCAAACGGAGTCCAAACGCAGCGAAACTTTTTGTAGAATTTTTCTGGACCAGAAGACACCTGTTGGGCCCAAGAAGTACCAGAGGGGGGCTCCAAGGGGAGCACAACCCACCAGGGCACGCCTCCCATACCTCCTCTTCGCCCTATAAATTCCCAAATATTCTAGAAACCCTAAGGAGTTGAAGAAACACAATTCCAGCCGCCGCAAGTTCCAGAACCACGAGATCCAATCTAGACACCATCACCGAGGGGTTCATCATCATCATTGGTGCCTCTTCGATGCTGCGTGAGTAGTTCATAATAGACCTATGGGTCCGTAGGCAGTAGCTAGATGGCTTCCTCTCTCTCTTTTGATTCTCAATACAATGGTCTCTTGGAGATCTATTTGATGTAACTCTTTTTGCGGTGTGTTTGTTGTGATCCAATGAACTTTGAGTTTATGATCAGATCTATATATCCATGAAAGTTATTTGAGTTTTGATCTCTTATATGCATGATTATTTATAGCCTCGTATTTCTTCTTCGAATATTTGGTTTAGTTAGGCCAACTAGATCGATTTTTCTTGCCATGGGAAGAGGTGCTTTGTGATGGGTTTGATCATGCGGTGTTCTTTCCACGTGACAGAAGGGGCAGCAAGACACGTATTGATCGGTGCTATTAAGGATAACAAGATGGGGTCTATTCCTACATGAATAGATCTTGTCTACATCATGTAATCGTTCTTATTGCATTACTCCGTTTCTCCATGAACTTAATACACTAGATGCATGCTGGATAGCGGTCAATGTGTGGAGTAATAGTAGTAGATGCAGACAGGAGTTGGTCTACTAATCTTGGACGTGATGCCTATATATTGATCATTGCCTGGATATCGTCATAATTATTTGAGGTTCTATCAATTGCCCAATGGTATTTTGTTACCCACCGTGTGCTATTTCTTGAGAGAAGCCACTAGTGAAATCTATGACCCCTGGGTCTATTCTTTATCATATGTGCGTTCCGATCTATTATTTGCTTTGAGATCTATTTTTATTTGCTTTTATTTTCAGATCTATTATTCCAAAAACCCAAAAATACTTTGCTGCTCTTTTTATTTGCATCTTTTATTTCACGTTTATTAAAGATCTATTTATCCAATCTATCACAAATTTTACCCCGTCAACTTGACAATTTCCTACGTCGTTACCCCTAAGAGGGATTGACAACCCCTCATAGACGCCGGGTTGAAAGTATTTGTTCTTTGTGTGGAGGTGCCGTTTACATAGTGTTGCTTGGTTCTCCTACTGGATTGATACCTTGGTTTCATAACTAAGGGAAATACCTACCGTAGTTGTGCCGCATCATCCCTTCCTCTTTTGGGAAATACCGACGTAGTTCAAGCGATACTAACCTGGACTGACGTTGTTTTCAGCAGAACTACCATGGTGTTGTTTTTGTGTAGAAATAAAAGTTCTCGGAATTGGACAAGACTTTTTGGAGAATTATTTTGGAATATATAATAAATTATGGAGCCAAGACCCACTGGAGGGGGGGGGCAGGTGCCCACAAGACACCAGGGTGCGCCACCACTATCTGGCGTGCCCTGGTGGGTGGTGGGGCCCTCGAGGTTCCGCTGACCCTAACTCTGATGCTATAAAATCCTATTTTTGGAGAAAAAATAGGAGAGGAAGTTTCATCGTGTTTCACGATATGGAGCCGCCACCACCTCTTGTTCTTCATCGGGAGGCCACATCTGGAGCCCATTCGGGGCTCCAGAGAGGGGAATCTTCGGTCTTCTTCATCACTGATTCCATGATGCTTCCCATCGGGAGTGAGTAATTCCTTCTTAGGCTCGGTGGTCGGTGCAGAGTTGGATGAGATTCATCATGTAATCGAGTTAGTTTTGTTAGGGCTTGATCCCTAGTATCCACTATGTTCTAAGATTGAGGTTGCTATGACTTTGCTATGCTTAATGCTTGTCACTAGGGCCCGAGTGCCATGATTTTAGACCTGAATCGTTTATGTTTTCACCATTATATCTATGTTCTAGATCCAATCTTGCAAGTCATATGCACCCATTATGTGTTATGATCCGTAAACCCCAGGGTGACAATAATTGGGATACTTTCGGGTGATGATCATAGTTTAAGGAGTTCATGTATTCACTATGTGTTAATGCTTTGTTCCAGCTCTCTATTAAAAGGAGGCCTTAATATCCCTTAGTTTCCTTATGGAACCCACTGCCATGGGAGGGTAGGACAAAAGATGTCATGCAAGTTCTTTTCCATAAGCATGTATGACTATTTACGAAATACATGCCTACATTATATTTATGAACTGGAGCTAGTTCTGTGTCGCCCTAGGTTATGATTGTTATATGATGAATATCATCCAATGAATTCACCGATCCAATGCCTACGAGTTTTCACATATTGTTCTTGCTAAGTTACTATTTCTATTGCTACTGTTACAACTGCTACAAAATTATTACTATCACTGTCACCGTTACTATCAATGTTACCACTGCTGTCAAAACTATTATATTATTGTGCTACTGATCACTATGTTGCAGATATTTAATCTCCAGGTGTGGTTGAATTGACAACTCAACTGCTAATACTTGCAAATATTCTACCCTAAAAAATTTGGTTGAATACTCTACCCTCAAAATTTTGGTTGAACACTCTACCCTTGTGTCGTGACAACACCCTGCTCAAGCACAAGCTTCTGCGCTCTGAGCCGACTACCATGGCCGTGCTCATGGCCACGACAGACAAGTACGCCACGGTCGACGTCGCCATGAAAGTCCAAGTCGTGGTGGACGACGTCGGCAAGGCGTTGCCCGCGCCGCCCTCCAAGCCAATTGGCGAGAGCAACCGCCAGCCGAACAATCACCCCGGCAACAAATGTAAGGGCGGGCAGCTGGGTCCCTGTTACGAAAATTGCCTTGTTGCTGCAGCCGAGCAAGCGCCCCCTATCGAGCAGGGCGGCAGCCGGCGTCAGCGGACCAGCAAAACCGCCTGGCAACCCGCCATGAGCTTTGAGCAGATGCTTGACGCTCCTTTCAATCACAACAGTGGCGCGAGGCCATCCACGCACATGTTCTGGCAGTGCACCATCACTCAGCGCGTGATGAGGGGCGATCTCCCTCTGCCTCCTCCTCCGTCGCCAGTTGTGGGGCAGCCTCCTCCGCCCCCGGCGGCTGGGGCCATGCGCGATGACGCCTTCCCCAACCCGAATGCCTCCTACATTGTCTTCACTAGCGAAGGCGGCGACAAGCACAGCGAGCGTCGGCTTTGGCAGTAAGTGAACACCATGGTCCTGACTATGCCTGAGTACATGCACTGGTCGGATTTTCCGGTCAACTAGACCCGGGAGGACCACCCGGTCGTCATGCCCACGCCGGGTGGCTACGCCCTCGTCCTCAACCCCACCATAGTCGCTGAAAAGCGCACCTACCGTTACTCGCGTGTCCTCATCGACGGCGACAAACAACATCAACATCCTCTACCGCAATACCATGACCAAGGTGGCATCGAGGCGAGGCATCGTGCCGGGTCTCTCCTGCTCTCCGATCGGCCGGATCTGGCTTGACGTCCTATTCGACATCAGCAACCACTTTCGGCGTGAGCCCATTTGGTTCGAGGTGGTGGACCTAGCCAGCCCCTAGCACGCACTGCTGGGCCGGCCCGCACTGGAAAAGTTCATGGCGGTCCCCACTATGCTTACCCGAAGATGAAGATGCTGGGTCCCAAGGGCCTCATCACCATTGTCGGCGATTACAAGAAATCCCTGGAGTGCGCCCGAGCCAGCTCCAAGCTGGCTGAGTCACTGGTCGTCACCGAGGAGAGGCGCCAGCTTGACCGGACCGGGGTGCCACCCAAGGGGTCGGCTAGTGAGGCCGAATAAAAATCTAGCCTTTTCCCAATTTTAAGTGTTGGCAGATTTTAGCAACTAGTACAAGTCAAGCAATCAACCTACACATGTAATTCTAAGAGTGTAGCAGCGGAAAGTAAAACATTGCATATGAAGGTAAAGGGAAGGGTTTGGAGGAGGCAACCACAATGTAGACACGGATATTTTTGGCGTGATTCCGATAGGTGGTGCTATCATATGTCCACGTTGATGGAGACTTCAACCCACGAAGAGTAATGGTTGTGCGAGTCCATGGAGGGCTCCACCCACGAAGGGTCCATGAAGAAGCAACCTTGTCTATCCCACCATGGCCATTGCCCATGAAGGACTTGCCTCACTCGGGTAGATATTCACGAAGTATGCGATCTCCTTGCCCTTACAAACTTCTTGGTTCAACTCCACAATCTTGTCGGAGGCTCCCAAGCAACACCTAACCAATCTAGGAGACACCACTCTCCAAAAAGTAATAGATGGTGTGCTGATGATGAACTCCTTGCTTTTGTGCTTAAAATGATAGTCCCCCCAACACTCAACTCTCTCTCATAGATTTGGCTATGGTGGAAAGATGATTTGAGTGGAAAGCAACTTGGGGAAGGCTAGAGATCAAGATTCTTGTGGTTGGATTGGAATGTCTTGGTCTCAACACATGAGTAGGTGGCTCTCTCTCAGAAAATGAGTAGTGGAAGTGTAGGCACGTTTTGATGGCTCTCTCTCAAATGGAGAAGGGGTGGAGGGGTATATATAGCCTCCACACAAAATCCAACCGTTACACACATTTGACCCAACTCGGTCAGACCAAATAGAAGAACTCAGTGAAACTGATTTAGTACAAAATGTGAACATTAGGAATCTCGGTAGGACTGATGTGCTAGGGCTAGGGCAAAACCTTGTCTCGGTGGCACCAATTGCATCAACTTTGTTAGACCGAAGTGAAGCAATAAGGCAACAGAGAGTTGGTCAGGCAAACTCGGTGGGACCGATTGCACATTTCAGTGAGACCGAAATAATTACAGTAGGCAACAAAGAGTTTGCAAGGCCATCTCAGTGAGACCGAGATCCGTATCGGTGTGACCGAATTGTGTAGGGTTTCCGGCAGTGGCTAGGTCAAATGAACTCGGTGGCACCGGATAGATCAAATTGGTGGGGCCGAGTTTGACTTTGAGTTTTGGACATATGTGGAAATGAGAAAGTGGTTGAGGGTTTTGGAGCAATATCACTAAGCACTTTGAGCAAGTAGACCATTAAGCAACACCTCATCCCCTTTTAATAGTATTGGCTTTCCTATGGACTCAATGTGATCTTGGATCACTAAAATAGAAATGAAGAGTCTTGAGCTTTTGCCAATCTTTGTCCTTAGCATTTTGAGGGGTCCACATCTCTAGTCCATGCCATGCCAATCATTGTACTTCCTGAAATATTTAACTTGAATGGATATTAGTTCAATGAGTTATATGTTGTTATGAATTACCAAAACCACCCAGGGATTAGTTGCACTTTCAATCTCCCCCTTTTTGGTAATTGATGACAAGATATAGATCAAAGCTTCGACAAATGATAATATCAATGAAATACATTGTTGCTTTGAGAAATATGTGATAAGCAAGAGCTCCCCCTAAATTTGTGCATTATTTAAAATTTGCCTTTGAATGCAAATGCACAATCGTTTCGGATCATGGGTCACTCTTCCATGTCATATACATCTTGGTGCAGCACTCAAAATGATAAGAGTTAAAAAACATGCACTCATCACCAAGGGTACAGGTGATTGATCATGCACAAATATCATAGATATCATCATGCAAGCACACATTAAGGCATAGTATGATCAAACACATGATCACAAGAGTATCTCACGGATTGTAGCACAAATTGTAACATAGGAATCAAACAAGCAAATGATCAAAGCAAGAGTAGCAAATGAAACCAACAAAAGAGCAAGACACTCTCTCTCGAAGCCAAATGATCTATACACTTTCTCCCCCTTTGGCAACAAGTTACCAATAAGCTTGAAAATGCATAGTGCTATTCAACACTCTAGGCACGGTCTCCGGGAGCTTTTGAAGGGGTCTTCTGGCTTGTTGCTCCGGTGTGCATAGACAACATGGAGATGAGGGCATCTGCAAATGCTTCTGAAGATGTTTGAGGAGCTAGAGGGGTTGACACTGGAGGTATAACTGAGGCAGTTGCTGCAGGTGCTGAAATGGTAGTCCTGGAGTCTCTGGCAATTGGCATAGCTGTAGACCTTTGTGCCCTTGGCACTCTCTGAAAAGCATCAGTGATTGGTCTGTCATTCCTGTCCTCAGCTTCTTCCTGGAGCTTCTCCATAGTGGTATGTATCTCTGTGACCTTCACATCTAGATCATGAAGTTTAGTCTCAATGATCCTCTCAAGACTCTCTTGATTTCGAGTCAGGGTGGCCAAGCCCTTCTCAGTTCTCACTGTAGCCTCAAGCAGATAACTGAGTTGATCCTGCTTGGTCTTGCGCATCACTTTATAAGCATCTGGTGCACTGGCTGCCTTAAGCTGCTTTTTCATCCTTTGCTCTCTCTCTCTCTCTCTTCTCCTGGGCTTCTACACATGTTGGATGGGATGCATCCATGACAATCTCATTGTCCTCAAATTCTGGCCTCAGGGGAAGATGCTCTTTATCAAGAAGATATGCCCATGTTCCCATCTTGGAGTTGATCAACATATGTATGTGAGGGGCATATCCACATGATATCTTCTGATCAGCAATTGTTCTCTTCACTATTTCCACAATCAGGCCCATCACCTTGAACTTCTGGGGTACATCAAACATGTGGAGCAAGTTGATTGAGTGACCACAGATCATTATATGATCTCCTGACTTGGGGAAAAAGAGTGTGCCTCAAGATGGTGTTGATGGTGGTCAAGCCAGACAGTAGATAGTATATTGATCCAAGCTTATGTGTCTCCAGGGCCTTATCGGGAATGGTCTTGTACATGTTGGACATGGAGTTGTGATCCTTCCTAGTCTTGGCATATACATCAGTGTGATTCTCATCTTCATTTGGGGCATTGATCAACTTGGCCCATTCAGAGATTGTAGATTGATATTTAGTACCTTCAGTCATCCAGACAATCCTTCCATCTGGGTAGAAGTGAGCAGTGGAATAGAATTGCATGATCATCTCATCGTTCCACTTGGTCAACTTCTGACCAACAAACTTGTCCACTTCATTTATCCTGAAGCTCTTGCACACATGGGAAGTAGTCCTCATTGTCATCAATGTATTCCCAGTCAACCCACTTCATATCACAAACTATGGGCTTCATGTCCAACAAGACTGTCTCATAGAAATCATGTTGTTCCTTGGTGTGGAAATGATAGTCTATAGTAGTTCTCCTCCTGGTATCATAGGGACCAGTCTGTCTCCATAATCTCAGACCTGCATCCTTTCTTCCCTTCATGTTCTCTGCCACAGGATGATCATCACTATGATCTGGAATCTTTGGCTTTAGTTTTCTGAGCACTTGTTGCTCTTCTTCTTCTTGAACCTCAGGCACTGGCGCCTTGTTCTTCTCATCAGCAGATATATTCCTTATTGATCTCTTTGGTGCAGTAGACTTGGAGGCTTGAGCTTGAGTTGGAGGCTTGGGGCTCACTTGGGCTTAGATGGAGCAGCCCCAGTCCCTATGGCATCCCCCATGAGCTTTTGAGTCTTTGCAGGAGGTGCAACATACTCTTTCTCCTCTTCTTCTTCATCAGATTCTCTCATCATAGAAGGTTTGCCAATGACTCTGGCCATAGTATTTTTGACTCTCTCCTTCCTCTTCTTTCCTCCAACAACCTCTTCTTCTCTTGGTTCAAGAGTGAACTCCATAGTTTCTTGAGTGGAGGCTCTGGTTTTATACATACGATTCCTCTTAGCAGGAGCCTTCTTAGGCATTCTAGGCTTGGTGGCAGCAAGATACTCTTTCTTGAGCACCTTTTTCTTGGAGGTCACTTCCTCCTCAATGACAAAGTCCTCATCCTCAGATTCAGAAGTTCTCTTCTTCCTTGTTCTGGTTGCTGCCTTAGGCAAATTGTTGGTTGTGCTTCTACTTCCTTCATCATAACTGTTGTTGGAGGGACTAGGCCCTCACTAAAGTTGAGCTGCTCTTCTGACTTGTTCTGGCTATCACTGCCCTCTGACATAGCTGAAACTGACCCTGTGAATAGATTGATATAGATAGAGTGGATGAGCATCACAAACTACAGCTAGTTTTGAAAAATATTGAGACAAAACTTAATTTTACTTTTCTACAGAAAGCATTTCGGAGCTACCGATTTGACAAACTCGGTGACAACGAAGCACTAACAAAGTCTAAACACACAGTTTCGGTTAGACCAAAATGCAGTTCGGTGACTCCGAGATGCTAGGGTTTCACAGAGAAAGTGGTTTTAGTCGCACCGATCAGTAAACTTCGGTCAGACCGAGTTGTACTTGTGCAATGGCGAGGGCCAAATCGGTGAGACCGAGATCCTTAGATCGGTCGGCCCAACATGAGTTCGGCGGAAACCTAACCCTAAGTTTTTGCATCAAATCTATTCTAATTGATTTCTTTGGTGGATAGACCGATCTCATACGTGGGAAGAACAATGGCAAAGGTCTTTGTGCAAGAATCGGAATAAAAGAACGCACAAAGAGGTCAAGTCCGTAACCTAACTTGGCGACGAACTTGCTACAGCGGCAACGACGATGAGAATCTCGTTGACGGCGGCGAAGACAAGCGGCAGGGGGTCACTAGCGATGATGGCGATGATCCAGAGACCAAGGGGGCGGCAGAGCTGGGAGGCGCGGTCGAGTGTTTGGAGAAATTTCCAAATTTTCAACCCGCGGTATATATACCCAGTCACTGTCGGTGTGACCGAGTGGAACGACTCGATGGCACCGAGATGCAAAACTGCTAGCAGTTGTTGCAACTCGGTGTGACCGAATTGTTCAAATTGGTTGCACCGATATGAAAACCTAGATCAACGTAATGAATTCGATGAGACCGAGTGGGAGTGAGTTGGTTTGACCGAAATGCATTAAGAGGTTTTGGAAGTCAATCCCTTGATGGATCGGTGGCTTCGAGTGCTCCTCACCCGCAGGGTCCGCATTCGACTTGCTCAAACTTTGTGATGTAGCATGAATAGAGTTTGAGACGAGAAAAGCATAGGTAGCTAGAGTGAGTACTTAGGAATTCTTGTCCATCCATTTGGCATAAAGAAAAACCAAACAATCAAAGCAACAAATGGATGTCCTTAAATGGAAAAAATTATGCAACCAACATGCTCACACAATAAGATAGCAAATAAAATGATAACCCACAAGTATAGGGGATCGCAATAGTTTTCGAGGGTAGAGTATTCAACCCAAATTTATTGATTCGACACAAGGGTAGCCAAAGAATATTCTCAAGTATTAGCAGCTGAGTTGTCAATTCAACCACACCTGGAAACTTAATATCTGCAGCAAAGTGTTTAGTAGCAAAGTAATATGATAGTAGTGGTAACGGTAGAAAAAGTAACGGTAGTCAAAGTAATATTTTTGGTGTTTTATAGAGATTGTAACAATAGCAGCGGAAAAGTAAATAAGCGAAGAACAATATATGGAAAGCTCGTAGGCAATGGATTGGTGATGGAGAATTATGCTGGATGCGATCGATCATGTAACAGTCATAACCTAGGGTGACACAGAACTAGCTCCAGTTCATCAATGTAATGTAGGCATGTATTCCGAATATAGCCATACATGCTTATGGAAATAACTTGCATGGCATGTTTTGTCCTACCATCCCGTGGCAGCGGGGTCCTATTGAAAACTAAGGGATATTAAGGCCTCCTTTTAATAGAGTACCGGACCAAAGCCTTAACACATAGTGAATACATGAACTCCTCAAACTACGGTCATCACCGGGAGTGGTCCCGACTATTGTCACTTCGGGGTTGCCGGATCATAACACATAGTAGGTGACTATAGACTTGCAAGATAGGATCAAGAACTCTCATATATTGATGAAAACATAATAGGTTCAGATCTGAAATCATGGCACTCGGGCCCTAGTGACAAGCATTAAGCATAGCAAAGTCATAGCAACATCAATCTCAGAACATAGTGGACACTAGGGATCAAACCCTAACAAAACTAACTCGATTACATGATAAATCTCATCCAACCCATCACCGTCCAGCAAGCCTATGATGGAATTACTCACGCACGACGGTGAGCATCATGAAATTGGTGATGGAGGAAGGTTGATGATGAAGATGGCGACGGATTCCCCTCTCCGAAGCCCCGAACGAACTCCAGATCAGCCCTCCTGAGAGAGTTTAGGGCTTGGCGGCGGCTCCGGATCTTAAAACGCGATGAATCCTTGTCCCTGATTTTTCTCTCCCCGAAAGTGAATATATGGAGTCAAGGTTGAGATCGGTGGAGCGTCAGGGGGCCCACGAGGCAGGGGGGCGCGCCCAGGGGGGCAGGCACACCCCCACCCTCGTGGACAGGTGGAGTGAGGGAGTCCTGGATTAGGGGGTGTCCGGATGGCCAGACTATACCTTCAGCTGGACTCCTGGACTATGAAGATACAAGATTGAAGACTTCGTCCCGTGTCCGGAAGGGACTTTCCTTGGCGTGGAAGGCAAGCTTGGCGATAGGGATATGTAGATCTCCTACCATTGTAACTGACTTTGTGTAACCCTAGCCCTCTCCGGTGTCTATATAAACCGGAGGGTTTTAGTCCGTTGGACAACATACAGAACAACAATCATACCATAGGCTAGCTTCTAGGGTTTAGCCTCTCCGATCTCGTGGTAGATCTACTCTTGTACTACCCATATCATCAATATTAATCAAGCAGGACGTAGGGTTTTACCTCCATCAAGAGGGCCCGAACCTGGGTAAAACTTCGTGTCCCTTGTCTCCTATTACCATCTGGCCTAGACGCATAGTTCGGGACCCCCTACTCGAGATCCGCCGGTTGTGACACCAACATTGGTGCTTTCATTGAGAGTTCCTCTGTGTCGTCGCCGTTAGGCTTGATGGCTCCTACGATCATCAATAGCGATGCAGTCCAGGGAGAGACCTTCCTCCCCGGACAGATCTTCGTCTTCGGCGGCTTCGCACTGCGGGCCAATTCACTTGGCCATCTGGAGCAGATCGAAAGCTATGCCCCTGGCCGTCAGGTCAGATTTGGAAGTTTAAACTACACAGCTGACATCCGCGGGGACTTGATCTTCGATGGATTCGAGCCACCGCCGAGCGCGCCGCACTGTCACGACGAGCATGATCTAGCTCCACCACTGAACAGTGCCCTGGAGGCGGCATCCACATCGGCTTCGACCCTTAATTCGGAGCCAACTGCGCTGATCGAGGATGGATGGTTGGACGCCGCCTCAGGGGCTGCGATCCCAATGGCGATCGAGCCGGACACCAGCCCCGCGCTCCGCGAGAATCGTGACTCCAAGGAGCCGGACTCTCCGAACCCTCTGCGCCCCTGCCGATCGAATCCGATTGGGCGCCGATCATGGAGTTTACTGCCGCAGACATCTTTCAGCACTCGCCTTTCGGCGATATTCTGAAGACACTAAAGTCTCTCTCTTTATCAGGAGAGCCCTGGCCGGACTACGGTCAGCAAGGTTGGGATACGTACGATGAAGAAATTCAAAGCCCACCCACCACCCACTTTGTAGCCACTGTCGACGATTTAACCGACATGCTCGACTTCGACTCCGAAGACATCGACGGTATGGATGCCGATGAAGGAGACAATGAAGAACTAGCGCCTATTGGCCCCTGGAAAGCCACCTCGTCACATGACGTATACATGGTGGACGCACCAAAGGATGACGACGGGGAGCGGAAGGATGCACCGAAGGCTTGTTCCCTCGAGAAGCAGTCAAAGCGGCGACGCAAGCGCCGCCCCAAATCCCGCCTCGACAGAAATAACGACCACACAGACCCAGCACTGGAGCAGGGCGAACCGCTGCCGGACAACGGCAATCCGGATAATCAAACCGAACAAACAAATTCTATCAAGGATAATGGTCCGGACGACATAACGCCGGACAGGCACCCGGAGCAGCAGAATGCCCGTAAAAGGCTTGTTGCCACCGCGAGGAGTCTTAAAAAACAGAAGCAAAGGCTCAAGGCTGCGCAAGACACACTCCAAATCAGATGGAGTAAAATACTCAACACAGCAGTGAGGTACGGCGACAATCGCCCCTCCAAGAGCTACCCAAAGCGGAAGCTGCTACCTGAATTCGATGAGGTGGCCTGTCGGTGTCAAAACCGGCGGATCTCGGGTAGGGGGTCCTGAGCTATGCGTCTAGGCCGGACGGTAACAGGAGGCAAGGGACACGAAGTTTTACCCAGGTTCGGGCCCTCTCGATGGAGGTAAAACCCTACGTCCTGCTTGATTAATATTGATGATATGGGTAGTACAAGAGTAGATCTACCACGAGATCGAGGAGGCTAAACCCTAGAAGCTAGCCTATGGTATGATTATTGTTGTATATGATCTATCGACTAGCCTGGCCTCGGTTTATATAATGCACCAGAGGCCTAGGATAACAAGAGTTCTAGCCGAATACGCCGGTGGGGAGGAGTCCTTGTCTTGATTGCCAAGTCTTGTGGAATCTTCCTTGTATGCGGCAGCTGTCCGAACTGGCCCAAGAGTATATGACCATGGGGGTCCTCGGCCCAATCTAACAGATCGGGAGATGACGTGGTGAGTACCCCCTAGTCCAGGACACCGTCAGTAGCCCCCTGAACTGGTCTTCAAGTTAGGGACGCTCCTCGATTCTTCCGAACCGTTCTTCATCTTTGGTCGTCGGTCTTGAAAGCTGGTTTAACAAATCTTTCATCTTCGATCTTGAGGATCCCGAAATGCATTCGGCGAGTTTACACGTCAGGTATCCGAGGAGCCCCTTTAAGTTTCCGGCCTTTATCAATGCCTTGTTATTTTTATGCCACACCTCGGGCTTGAAGTTGTTCCCGGGAGGCAGTGTCCTCTTGCGTCCAAGCTCTAACGCCAGACTGCATTCGAGGTATCTTTTGCAGCCGAGCACCAATGTCGGACTGATTCCGAGCTCTAACGCCGAAATGTATCCAAGCTCCAACGCCGGACTGTGTCCAAGCTCCAACGCCGGACTATATCCAAGATGTCATAAATCATCTTGGTCCAAAAAAGTTGAAGGAGTTTAGCCGAGCTTAATGCTGGAAATGCCCTCTATGGAGCCAGCCACTAGCGCCCGAGCTTTATGCCGGACTACTTCCGAGGTGGTGCACCACCCCGACTGTGGGCCGATTTTTTGTCAATATTTTTTATTCGTGGAATTTATTCTCTGCCGAGATATATAGCCAGTAGCCCTCAAGGTGTGTATCGGTCTAAAACCCGAGATGCACATGAAGGATGACATAATACCGCTGATCCCAGTAGCCGCAGAGACTCAGGTTGATTTGCAAAATCGGTCTGAGGATCAAGTCCTAGCTCGGCAGAATACTTCGGGACACAAAAAGCGGCGTGCTCAGTCCTCGAGACTTAGGTTGGGTTGCGGCCGACCAACCTGAGGATCAAAATCTCCTCGGAAACTGTATTACACTTAAAATTTTCTGCATTGGACAGGCAATGCAGTAGCCCCCGAGACACTGGTCAGGTGGCAACACCGGATCAGGGGATCGATGTGCCCCTTTAATATTTGTAAATAATAAGCCCGAAGCCCAGTAGCCCCGAGCCTTAATGCGGGCACGGGTGGCCGAATTAAGGATTGATATCCATAGTAAAGTCACAAATTATGTGTAATGACTCTATGTATCCAAGTACTTTACGTCATTAATGCTCGGATCCGCATTGTACCAAACTTTGTTGACCGACCATCGGCTTCCACGTCCTCGGCCAATAGCCGAGGAGTGTTTATCCTACTTTATAAAGCCTTTATGAGGGCAAATATTTACAACAAACAAGGCAATCTGACCATACGGTTTTATAAACAAAGGTATGCAGAGAGATATGTTATATTACTATTTAACAGAAGAAATGTCTTCCAAAGAAAATAGTCCCGCTATCGGTTCCTTTCTTTGGGTTGTCATGCTAAGCATGATCATGAAACCTCAGCTCCAATGTAAGAGCAAAATATCGAGGATTTAGTTTGGGAGGCCAGTTAATAGCCCCCGGTAGTGTTCGGCGACAGTCGAGGTCAAGCCGTAAACACTTCGGCCATTGTTATGAATGGCCCGTCATTTAACACCGTCATCGGATCGCTGACCTGTTTACGCTTATTGTGACAGTCAGTTTTCGGCTTTCTCCACTGAGGTGCTTAACCATGTGAGCTGGAAGCACAATCGCAATGGTTCTCCCTTTGCACACCTAGCCGAACAAAGCGGAACGTAGGAGGCAAGCGCAGGAGCCGGGCAACCCAACTATTGACCGAAGACACAATTCGAAACCGATGCATATATAGCAATATCCGAGAATGTTTTTGCCGAATCTCTAAAGGTGTCCGGCGTTGCACTGCGAGACTTGTGCTGAAAACACACAAATAGTTTAAAAGTGCCATAAGCTTGGAAAACCAAAAAATGTCAGTAAAAACTTGACGTCCGAACAAGATCAAGTGTTCGGTGCCAATCCGAAAATTGGCCTTAGCAAAAGAAGTGCTTCTGTCATGCTTTAACATGATACATCCTATCTCAAGACTTCAAGCGGGTCAGCCTATGGCTTCAACCTCCTATCCCAAGGGCGGAGTACTTCTCATTAGGCCAGTTTAGCAAACTAAACTCTAGCGGCTTTGAGAGAGAAATTAGGCTCCCCGGCTAGTGGCCACACGCTCGTGTCGAAAAAGGAGTGATAGATAATAATAATAATAATAATAATAATAAACTTTGCAATGACTAAGAAGAAGAACACTTATCATAAAACGGCTCATATAAATTTAAGAGCCCCCAAGTGACTTGGGTAAAAGAATGATTGCATGTACCGAAGTATTTATATCATATCTATGTTCAACCGAACTTTAAACGCGTCTTAACCGACTGTCGGCTTCTCCCTCTTCGGTCAAGGACCGAAAAGTGTTATGTACTCCATCTGTTGAGAATATCGATGGTGTTTCCAATAACCAGGCAATCAGGCCATAAGGCTGTAAAAGACAAAGCGCGCTCAGGGAACTAATGCTATATTACTGTGAAGTGTAAGAAGCATCTTCGAAGAAAATAGTACCCCCACCGATACCTTTCTTCGGTGCTCATTGTTATTATGAGACTTGTGCAATAGATTTTTTGTACTCATGAGTTCCGTTGTGTGCCGACCATCATTGAAAACTATAAGAGCGCTAGCTTTCGGCTTCACCCAGTCTGAGGTCCGGCTCGGATGACCCGATCGTGACAATCGCAGAGGTGCTCTCTTTACTCCCTAGCCGAACAATCGGGAATGTAGGGGTAAACACAGGAGTGAGGCAACCCAGCTTGCAAATCGCTTAAGTCAATATGGTGCATATTGTGGCGTAATACACGAACAAGGAATGAAGCCGTACAAGTATAATCATTTGCAAGAGGAAAAGCTTCATGAAGGAAGCCCCCAAATGAATTGGGTATTTGAATTTATACGTCACAAACAAAGTTTGGACAAGGAAATTTTTTACAAGCAACTTTTTTCCAAAAAAGTATAATGCTTGGTCGAACCGAACACAAGTTAGAAATTAAAGCTTTGAGCATGAAAGCGACTTAGCTGGTTAATGTGTTCGGCATTGATGACGTGGTCCGAGCTTGATGCGGGACAAGGTTCCATCCCCCAAGCCGGTCCCGAGGTGGCGGAGCGGAGAGCTCGGCACGCCGAAGTGGTGACATAGCACGGTCAATGCAGACCGGCAGATTGACGCCGAAGTCCCCGGATAATTTTCCTGTGCACAAAAATAGTGCAAATCAGAGATAATAGTAATAATGATAATTAAAAAAATCGTTGCATAATAAATAATTTATGCAAAGTGAGTAATAAAAAAATATGGCCTGGTGCCGAAGTCAATGTCGATGCAGGGCGTCGGCGTGATGCGGTAAAGGCGTGGCAAAGCCTGAATTCATAGGTCGGTCCGAGCTCCGGATGCGGCGTTCACCGGACTATGTACGGAAATTGACCGAACCACCATGCGAGTGTCGTTAATGCGGCCACCATTTGATAGACCTGTGTACATATGATGGACAAACCAGAGTAGTAATTCCTTAGGAAAAATGAACCCAAACAAGCAAAAAATACTGGGATTAATAGCACCTGGTTTATTTGTTGTAGCAATCCGAAGGAAGGTGATTCCCAAAATTGGGACTCGATCCGCACACCCATTGCCTAATGGGCGATAAAACGATGGCATGGCAATGCTGGCAAAGGTTGGCTCGCCGAGGCAAAGCCCTCGGTCCAGCTAACGTGGCGGAGCTGGTCGGCTAGTGACGCCGAAGTGTCTGGAGTAGGTTGATGAAGAGATGGCGAAGCCCCTGGTCCAGCCGAGATGTCGAAGCCTCGATGTCAGCCGATGAGTCGAAGTAGGTCGGCGTGATGGACACCAGCTTGAAGAAGCAATAATGCGGCCCTGCCGATGCAGGTCGTGACGTGGTCAATGCCGGCTTGATGAAGCGACCGTGCGGCGATGCCGGTATGCCCGCTCCGTGTAATCCGTGGGGCGGCGATGTTGGTGATGATTTATCCTTCGCGATGCCAGACTCTTGTTCGGCTTGCCGAGATGATGATCCGAAGAAGTTGAGCTCGGCTCAACAAAGTGACGACGTGTCTAGCGCAGGTCGGCAGCCGTGGAGCAATATTGCCGGACTGGTTTGACACCAGCATGATGTTGAAGATCATGTTCAAAAGATTTTAAAGTTAGTGGGATGTGTTCGGAAACAAAACACAATACCCCATTCAAAATTTCCTTCAAAAAGGATGTCCGAAATCTCGTTCATAAAAAAGACGAACTCGGGTCGGATTCGTTTTCGTGCAGAAAACAGATCCGAGAAGTGATGCACTAATCGGAAGGTTCCCGGAGTTTGGACTGTCGGATCGAGCTGAAATTTTGAGAGGTGGTAGATATAGGAATTCCGAAGCCGGCCAACGATTGGATCTTCCAAAGGACGTCCGAGCTAGAAGCTGGACACCACGCCCTAAACTCATCCAGATTCCCGTCCAGATTTGACACGGCTCCGGTATATCGTGGATTGCCAGAGATTCCTCCATCGGAACTCGACGAAATTTTCCAGGGTTGTTGTAGATTCAATTCTGCACAATTCCACCAAAGCGATCATTAAAAAGACATTTGAGGAGGCGGTGACGGCGGACACAAGTTTGCTGTCCAGAAAAACAGCACGGTCGCCCGAGGGCAATGTTGACGTTGAGCCCCCGGGCTCCCTGGATGATTCCTCCATGATCTTGATACAGATCGGAGTTGATGTTTATAAAGGCCCTCATCCGAACATGACGATCGGAGGTAGGGCGCAGTCCTTGGTCAAACCTAGGTGACCAGTCGAGCTGGTGACGAAGATGCCGAAGTCGTAGTTGATCTGCAGGCGAGCCATCAACCCTTTGCCGAACACACAACGGAACTCTCAATGAAAGCACCAATGTCGGTGTCAAAACCGGCGGATCTTGGGTAGGGGGTCCCGAACTGTGCGTCTAGGCCGGATGGTAACAGGAGGCAAGGGACACGAAGTTTTACCCAGGTTCAGGCCCTCTCGATGGAGGTAAAACCCTACGTCCTGCTTGATTAATATTGATGATATGGGTAGTACAAGAGTAGATCTACCACGAGATCGAGGAGGGTAAACCCTAGAAGCTAGCCTATGGTATGATTATTGTTGTATATGATCTATCGACTAGCCTGGCCTCGGTTTATATAATGCACCAGAGGCCTAGGATAACAAGAGTCCTAGCCGAATACGCCGGTGGGGAGGAGTCCTTGTCTTGATCGCCAAGTCTTGTGGAATCTTCCTTGTATGCGGCAGCTGTCCGAACTGGCCCATGAGTATACGGCCATGGGGGTCCTCGGCCCAATCTAACAGATCGGGAGATGACGTGGTGAGTACCCCCTAGTCCAGGACACCGTCAAGGCCTCAGACCCCCCACAACCAAATATCAAAGCAGCCACCTGGCTGGATAGACGACCCCTCTACCAACACAGAGCGACATACAACACCACTCACAATACAACACGCGACCCATGCGAGGGCTCGCACCCAAAGGACGACGCAACAAGATCCATCTATGGACCACGCAAGTGCGCCCCAGCATACAATGCAGCACAACAAACATCCGAACAACGCGGTACACCCAGCTACAGGGGTGCCGCACACCCCCTATGTTTCACCGATGAGGTGCTGGACCATGAATTTCCAGAGGGATTCAAACCCGTAAACATAGAGACATACGACGGAACAACAGACCCTGGGGTCTGGATTGAGGACTACATCCTTCATATCCATATGGCTCGAGGAGATGATCTCCACGCCATCAAGTACTTACCCCTCAAGCTCAAAGGGCCAGCTTGTCACTGGCTTAAAGGCCTCCCCGAAAGCTCCATTGGAAGTTGGGAAGAGCTCGAAGACGCCTTTCGGGCAAATTTTCAAGGGACTTATGTTCGACCTCCAGATGCGGACGATTTGAGTCATATAACTCAACAGCCCGGAGAGTCAGCCTGAAAACTTTGGAACATGTTTCTTACTAAAAAAGAACTAGATTGTCAACTGTCCGGACGCCGAAGCCTTGGCAGCTTTTAAGCATAGCGTCCATGACGAATGGCTCGCCAGACACCTCGGCCAAAATAAGCCAAGAACGATGGCCGCATTAACAAACCTCATGACCCGCTTTTGCGCGGGTGAGGACAGCTGGCTAGCCAGATGCAGCACCAGCGAACCAAGTACATCTGAAGTGAGAGATGGAAACGGGAAATCACGGCGCAACAGCAATAACAAACGCCGGAATAAAGAAGACATCACGAAGGGCACGACAGTAAATGCCAGATTCAAAAGCTCTCGGCCAGGTCATCAAAAGCCGCCCTCTAAAGGCACCAGGGATGAACTGTCCAGCCTCAAAAAAATTCTGGACCAAGTATGTCAGATCCATAGTACCCCTGGTAAACCTACTAATCATACCCACAGAGAATGTTGGGTCTTCAAGCAGTCCGGCAAGCTCAACGCCGTACACAGGGGGGAGGATACACCAAGAAGACGAGGACGAGCCTCCCAAGCAAGACACTGGGGAACAAAAGAAATTTCCACCAGAAGTCAAAACAGTAAACGTGTTACACGTGATCAAGGGAAAAAACAATGCGGCACTCCCAGAAAAATATACCCAAGTGCTTGTCACCGCGAAGTCCTGCCACTGGTCGTCTCAACCGATCACTTTCGACCATCGCGATTACTCAGCAAGTATCCGACGCGCAGGATGGACTCCCCTGGTATTAGACCCAGTACTTGGCGGATATCACTTCACACGAGTCTTGATGGACGGTGGCAGCAATCTAAACCTAATATATCAGGATACAATCCGCGGGATGGGGTTAGACCCAACAAAAATTCGCCATAGCAATACTACCTTTAAAGGAGTAACGCCAGGCCCAGGGGCTTGTTGTACGGGCTCCCTCCTACTACAAGTTATATTCGGCTCCCCCGATAACTTCCGTCGCGAGCATTTAACCTTCCACATCGCTCCGTTCCAAAGTGGCTATCAAGCACTGCTCGAACGCGAAGCTTTCGCTCGCTTTAATGCAATACCACACTACGCCTCCCTCACACTCAAGATGCTCGGTCCACGTGGCATCATTTCAGTGAACGGAAATATCAAGCGATCTCTGCGCACCGAAGAGAGTGCGGCTGCCCTGGCAGCCGCACACTAAAGGCGCCCGGACCAGCGAAAGCATCCAATAGGTCGTCAAGACCTCAGACATAACTAATCAAGTCCGGCGCCACTATTTATACCGAATAAGTGGTCACACCCCTATTTGTCAATACAAGGGGCTCAACGCGCGCAGACAAGTGTCAATTTTTTTCTCATCTTGAATTATACATGGTTTCTTTAAAAACTATCTTTTTGCACGACAACTTTTTCACCTAAATTCCTCTCTTTTACAGACGATCATCGTGCTACACCCGTCCAGGATATGACACAACGGAGACACAGGCGCAGACGTGCAGCAGGGACCCGCTCCAAGGATTCTTTTTAGATTAAGACCCTGCGTAAACCTTTTTTACTGTCTCTTGTTGATACATATCCACCATTGAGAGGGATGCCGACGTCTTGGCATGTGGCCACGCCAGAACAATGCACGTACCTAGACACAAGGGGCTTCTTACCACAAAGACCGAATACCTTAGGGAGTGTTCGGCGTCGCGAGTTTGGCCCTATATGCATCAGCTCCGAATCATTGTCTTTGGTTAAATGTTGGGTTTGCCTGGCTCCTGTGTTTTGGTGCCTTACGTTCTGCTTTACCTCAGTAGAGAAAGCCGAAAATTGACTGTCATGATATAGCGTGAGACTGGTCAACCACTCGATGACTTGTTGGAATGTTAGAATTCCTCTGCCTTAACGAAGGGCCGTTTTCCGGCCAGGCATGTACGCACCCCGGGATCGAGAGAGTGCGGAGCCACCAGGGGCTATCTAGTAGCCCCACTGTCAAACTCCTATGGCTAAGTGAAAGTGCTAAAGCATTATAGTCCGGTTGCCTCGCCCGCTCCGCTATCACCTTCTTAATAAGACCAAGACGTTGGGTTAAGTGTGAACGCGTGTTTTTTGCGAGCACCTCCGCATTATATGCGTGGGGGTTGAAGCCGATGGCTGCAATATTTCAGGTTATACACATGTATACATAAACGGCCGCCCAGGAGGCATCATATTACTTTTAGGCAAAAGTATAAAAATAGCCTTATAAAAATTTATAAAGCATTTCGCTTCCAATGAGATTACATATCACTCAAACATAATATTTTTTTGAGCACTGGGTCTCTATCAAACGAGCACCCTCAAGAACTTCTTCAAAGTAGTGCTCAGCAGCCATTCGACCTATGGCCGAATCCCGCGCTGCAACAGTGGTAGCATCCATCTCCGCCCAGTATGCTTTAACACGGGCAAAGGCCATATGTGAACCCTCTATGCACGCCGACCTCTTCATCGCATTAATGCGCAGCACCACGTCAAGGAACTGCCGCACCAAGCTGAAATAGCTGTTCGGTTTTGGCCTTTCCGGCCATAGCTGATCCACAACAGACCTCATGGCGAGTCCGAACAACCTATTCAGTTCGGCCCATTCGGCTAATTGGTCAGTCAATGAAAGCAGACGCTCGGGAGAATGGAATTGTGTCCAAAACAGCTGGTCCACTTCACGGTCCGTCTGACCCTGGAAGTACTTGGCCGCATCGGCAGCGCTCGCCGCCAAATCCATATACACATCCTCCGAACTCCACAGCCGATCCAGAGAGGCATACCGTGGATCCCCGAACTTCCTCCGCAACATAAAGGATTTCCCAGCTACAATATCCCCGGCTTCCCGCAGCTCCTCCTTCTTCGCCCTCATAGCAGAGCGGATGTCTTTTCTCGTCGTAGCAGCCTTCTCAAGGTCCGATGCCTTCGCTAGGTTTTCCTTTTCAAGAACCCGGCAACGGTCGGCGGCGGCTTTTAATTCTATGGCCATCTTGGCCATCTTATCTCGGCTCTCGCCATGCGCGGCCTTCTCGGCTTTCAACTCTTCGGCCGCCTTCAAAGCAGCCGCATTACCAAACCTCGCTTGTTCCTTGGCTCGGGCAAGTTTTGCCCGCAAGGCTACAACAGTGGCAGCTCCATCTGCAGTCACAACATATTAAAGATACTGGCATCATGCTGCTCTTACTATGTGGCGTTTACCAGATAATGACACTTACCCTGTGCCTTGTCAAGCCTTTTGTTAACAAGCTCGATGTCGGCGTCTGCCGCATCCAACTGCCGTTTTAAATGGGCAAACTCGCTAGTCCGGCTAGCCACCGGAGCTTCCATCACCTGCACATAGAGGCAGTATGGTTATTACCTGGGAATATGATCCTCTGTTCGTCGTCGTTTCCGACGACAACCAGAGTCTCAGGGGCTACTATCTACACAGGGCACACCTAGCATGTGCAGGACTATCATACATTATTTTACGTACCTCAAAGCCTGTCAGTAGACTCATAAAAGCTTCATGCAATCCGCTTTCGGCGGACGAGATTCTCTCCATCACCGTATTCATCAGCACACGGTGTTCATCTGAGATGGCCGCTCACCCCACCAACTCCCTTAGAACATCCGATCACACACCAGATGATGCCGGACTTTTTTGTCCGCTCTCTTCGGGAGCCAGACACTGGTAGCTTCGGGGGTCAATGGGATTATCTTCTGGCCTCACCTGACTCGGAGAGGCCCTCCGCGACGACATTCGGGGTCGCCCGCTTCCAGAGCGGAGGAGTCTGGAGGAGGCGTTTCACTCTCCATCATCTCTGGAAGAAGATCCCCCGAAGACGAGCTCATTTGAGAGGGGCTAAGGCCCGAACTGCAAAGATATATGCGGTGGTTATTTTCTCAGAAGAAAAAGATGGCATACCTGTACTATTAAAGTATTTCGGGTCACTTACGAGTCGCTGGAGAATTGATTCCCCCGCGGACTTTGTGCGGCAAAGGCACCCCCCAAGGTAGGACCCTCTGCGGGAGACTTCTTCTCCCGTTTGGAAGCTTCGGCTTCCAAATCCCCGAGCACAGTCCTTTTCCTCCTCCGGTCGTCTTCCTTCATGGAGACGCTCGCTCCCTCGGTTAGAATGGGCAGCGTTGGGGGCCCGCGTCCGCCTGTATTATCCTTCCCAGTATCTTCCTTCAAGGGCTCCGGGTAGGGTGCGACCTGGAGCATCTTTTCCAATACCGGATTGTCCAAACCCTCAGGGAGGGGGGCCGAACACCGAATCAACTTCGCCTTTGTTAGCCAGTCCTGGTCAAAAAGCAAACTCTCAGAAATAACTTCGTAACAAATGAGAGATAGTATGTTCAGCCGAAAGATTCCTTACCTGTTCGGCGGCGCGGTTACTGCTCAGGCCGACGTCCTCGGTGATTTCCGGACACTCTACCTGAGGTCCGAAGAATGACTTGTACATCTCCTCATGCGTCAGGCCGAGGAAATTTTGGATGACACGCGGTCCCTTGGGATTGAACTCCCACAAGCGAAGGGGCTGGCGTTTGCAAGGCTGGACTTGACGAACCAGCATAACTTGTATTACCGCAACCAAACTAAAATCTCCATTGAAGAGATCTCGAATGCGGCTTTACAGTATGGCACGTCCTTGGCTGGACCCCAGCTCAGACCTCTACTGATCCATGACATCAGTTGTGGTGGAGGGCCCGAGCGGAAAACAGGGGCGGCCGCCCACTTGGCACTTCTAGGAGCCATGATGTAGAACCACTCTTGTTGCCATAATTCAGACACCTCTGGAATGGAACCTTTGGGCCATGGAGCTCCTGTCATATTGCATATTGAGGCACCTCCACACGCTGCTGTTGCCCCTCGATCATCTTCGGCTTTACTTCAAAGGTCTTGAGCCACAGGCCAAAGTGAGGGGTAACCCGGAGGAAGGCCTCACACACGACAATAAATGTCGTGATATGAAGAAAGGAGTCCGGAGCTAGATCATGGAAATCTAGCCCGTAATAAAACATCAAACCCCTAACGAAAGGATCCAGAGCAAGGCCTAGACCTTGGAGGAAGTGGGAGACAAACACGACGTTCTCGTTGGGTTCGGGGGAGGGGACGGCCTGCCCTCGGGCAGGCAGCCGATGCAAAACCTCGGCGGTCAGATATCTGGCCTCCCTCAACTTTTTGATGTCTTCTTCCGTGACGAAGGAAGGCACCCATCGGCCTTGAAGGCTAGATCCGGACATGATTGAAGGTTCGGAGCACCTGACCTGAACTTTGGGTGTTTGAGCTTGAGGTGGGGGAAGGATTCAATTGAGCACGGGAGGGAAAAATAAAAGCCTTGTCCCTTTATAAAGAGGGTGAATATCAAGCGTCCTCTCCGTGGCCGTTTGGACTTGCCTATAGTCTAGGAGTCCTAGAAGAGGTTAGGTTACCCACGCTCGTATTGATGAGAATCCCGGAATAAGGGGACACGATCTCTGCTTTAACAAGACGTGCCAAGGAAACCGCCTTGCATGACACACTGAGGTGGGGTAATAAAACGATTCGAATAAAGGCTTGGCCGTGGTGTTGTCATACTACAGAATACATCAGCAGATTAGATTGGTGTGAACATTATTCTCTCTATGGCAATATGTGGAAATTTATTTTGCAGAGACAGACACTATCTTTGTGTTCAAAATCTTCCATGAAGTGCTTGGAGGAGGAACCCGCCTTGCAATGCCAAAGACAATCTGCGCGCCAGACTCGTCGTCATTGAAGCCTGGTTCAGGGGCTACTGAGGGAGTCCTGGATTAGGGGGTGTCCGGATGGCCGGACTATACCTTCAGCCAGACTCCTGGACTATGAAGATACAAGATTGAAGACTTCGTCCCGTGTCCGGAAGGGACTTTCCTTGGCGTGGAAGGCAAGCTTGGCGATACGGATATGTAGATCTCCTACCATTGTAACCGACTTTGTGTAACGCTAGCCCTCTCCGGTGTCTATATAAACTGGAGGGTTTTAGTCCGTAGGACAACATACAGAACAACAATCATACCATAGGCTAGCTTCTAGGGTTTAGCCTCTCCGATCTCGTGGTAGATCTACTCTTGTACTACCCATATCATCAATATTAATCAAGCAGGACGTAGGGTTTTACCTCCATCAAGAGGGCCCGAACCTGGGTAAAACTTCGTGTCCCTTGTCTCCTGCTACCATCCAGCCTAGACGCACAGTTCGGGACCCCCTACCCGAGATCCGCCGGTTTTGACACCGACATGGAGGCCCCCTTGATGTGGATTCTTCTTCCAGTATTTTTTATATATTCCAAAATAATTCTCCGTTGATTTTCAGGTCATTCCGAGAACTTTTATTTCTACACAAAAATAGCACCATGGCAATTCTGCTGAAAATAGTGTCAGTCCGGGTTAGTTCCATTCAAATCATGCAAGTTAGAGTCCAAAACAAGGGCAAAAGTGTTTGGAAAAGTAGATACGATGGAGACTTATCATAAAACATGTGACAAGGCATGCAAAAACACTCTAGCATCTATCAAGCGATTGGCGATGACTAGATCATCTATATATGAGTATATTGACTGAGGAGTCAAATGAGAACATTTGATCATAGGTCATACTCATCGTTTAAGCACAAGTGAGGTTACCACTTTTACATAAAGCATTGTTGTGTTCACACCATTAGAGTTGCTTTAGCTCAATTCTTAGAGAAAAGCTCCCCCTAGATGTGATATCCCCCTTAGAGGGATGAACTAACCTTTGGTTTTGTCGATGATGACTTCATGTAGGTGTTTAAGATGTGGATGCTCAATATTAATGTAGATCATTTGGAGCAATCCATTGGAGTGAGTTGCACTTTCAATACCTACACGGGTTAGTCTCATAAGGAACACACAAGTATATCCATAGACATAGAGTGAAACACACATATGATGATGTCCATGAAAGCAATAGGTTACCTTGTCCCTTGTCTTACCAACAAGAGGGTTTGTGACTCCTTGAACTAGTGTAAGATATGAAAGTAGATCGCACTTGTCCTTGCCAAAATGAATATGAGTGAAGTATGTTGGTGGAGTCACCCTCAATAACTCTCTAGTTCTTCTTCTTCTTTGGGCCCCACATCAACTTGATGGGAATCCTTGGAGTTATAGTCGTAATTGATGAGGTAGAACTTGATGTAGTCTTGAAACCCAACTTGACCATGGCCTTAGGGGCTTCTTCAAATGAATCAATCTCTTCTTGAAGCTTGTCCTTGCCTTTTAGCTTATGGTCTTGTGGTGGAAGAACATCTTGAGCTTATGTTCCCTTGAAAGAAGTGGGGTCATACTTCTCTTGTTTAGGAACAAACTTCGTCTTAGGGTATTGATATTTTTCCCACTCAACTCCATTGGCATTGAAATTCCGTTCAAAACCAACACCTTGATTATTCCGGTGCCTTCCTTGCTTGCGTACAATTTCCTCAAATTGCTTACTTCCGGCAAGTCTATTGTAAACACCTTTCTCTATAATTCCCTTCAACAAGCTATTTTCTTGCTCAAGTGTAACTTGGCTAAGAGAATCATTAGTGGAATCAAGAGTACTACTAGAAGCAACAATATTGGATTTAGCATGATTATTGTTACTACCATAAGAAGAATCTTTCTTGCTCTTGTTGCTAGATTTTACTTGTGGCATATAAGTAGACAAGAGTAAACACTTGGCAATGTAAGAAGAACTTTTCTTTCGAAGATCATCATTGATTGCTTTTAAGAACCCATGTTCTTGCTCTAAATTTAGCTTCCCGAAGCGTAGCATCTCATGAGTATTTAAAAGTTCTCGATGATCCTCTAAAGTAGTTTCATGAGCTAACTTAAGAGTGTTTAGTTCTTTAGTTAGATGCTCAATCTCCTTCTTATCATTGTCATTCATTTCATCTTGATTAGCATGATCAATAGCAATTTCATCATAGTTTTCATCACTAGTGTTGTCAACAAGTAAATCATCACCACCTAGCAAATCATCTTCATCACTATTGAAATCAACATACTAGGGTGTGATACCTTTGGGACTTTAGCCATGAAGAATCTTCCAATTCCCTCATTTGGTGAGTCAAATATGTCGTAGGAGTTGGATGACACAAGTGCAAGACTGGCAACACCTTCATCTTGAGCATATTCGAAGTCGGAGTGATAACTTCTCTTGGAGTAGTTGTCGGAGTCGGAACCGGATACCCATTCACCAACGTGAGCTTGATGTCTTCGTCTTGTATAGATCTTTGATGACTTGTCTTTCCTTTCATAATCCTTGCTTCTACGAGAGGGTCTTCGTTCATAACGATCACCTCTACTCCTTCTCTCTCTTGGTGGTGATTCATCTCTTTTACTTCTCCTTTTTGGTGAATCTTCTCTTCTTTTGTAGGGAGTCGTACACTCGTTGGAGTATTGTCCAGGTCTTCTACAATTGTAGCAATTGCGATCATGACTAGAAGATCTTTTGTCATTATAGGACCTTGACTTGGAACTTCTCTCTTTGCTTCTACTCTTGTAGAACTTGTTGAAGTTCTTCACCATTAAGCTCAATTCCTCATTGAAGACTTATTTCTCACTTGACGTTGTAGGAGCATCACATGAAGCTTTATAAGCACCACTTGACTTGTTGTGGAGCTCTTCCTTATCCTTGAGTGACATCTCATGAGCAAAAATTCTACCAATGACTTCCGTTGGCTTGAGATCTTTGTAATTGGGCATCATTTGGATCAAGGTGCACACGGTATCATATTTTCCATCCAAGGCTCTTAGGATCTTCTTGATGATGAATTTGTTAGTCATCTCTTCACTTCCTAAGTCAACAATCTCATTTGTGATGAGAGCAAGCCTAGAGTACCTCAGAAACTTCTTCACCATCCTTCATTTTGAACTTGTCAAGTTGACTTTGAAGCACATCCAATTTGGATTCCTTGACGGACTCGGTACCTTCGTGCATATCAACCAAAGTATCCCAAATTTCCTTTGCATTCTCAAGGCGGCTAATTTTGTTGAATTCTTCGGGGCACAATCCATTGAAGAGAATATCGCAAGCTTGAGCATTGTATTGGAACATCTTCAATTCTTCCTCGGACGCTTCACGATCTGGTTCTCTTCCATCCTCGAAGTATTCACCTTGCAAGCCAATACCACAATAGCCCAAATAGCGGGGTTATGACCAAGAATATGCATTTTCATCTTATGCTTCCAACTAGCAAAATTAGTACCATCAAAGTAAGGACCTCTATGGTGGTAATTTCCCTTGCTAGACGCCATACTCTCCTAGGTTGTGAAACCAAGGCTATGGACCACCAAAAGCTATGGAGATCAAAGCAAATGGAGACCAAAGCTCTGATACCACTTGTAGGATCGAAAGTATGTCTAGAGGGGGGGTGATTAGACTACTTGACCAAATAAAAACTTAACCTTTTCCCAATTTTAGTTCTTGGCAGTTTTTAGCTATTGTAGGACAAGTCAAGCAATCATCACACAATTCAAGCAAGCATGCAAAGAGTATATTGGCAGCGGAAAGTAAAGCATGCAACTTGCAAGAATGTAAAGGGAAGGGTTTGGAGAATTCAAACGCAATTGGAGACACGGATGTTTTTCCCGTGGTTCGGATAGGTGGTGCTATCCTACATCCACGTTGATGGAGACTTCAACCCACGAAGGGTAACGGTTGCGCGAGTCCACGGAGGGCTCCACCCACGAAGGGTAACGGTTGCGCGAGTCCACGGAGGGCTCCACCCACGAAGGGTCCACGAAGAAGCAACCACCCACGAAGGGTCCACGAAGAAGCAACCTTGTCTATCCCACCATGGTCATCGCCCACGAAGGACTTGCCTCACTAAGCGGTAGATCTTCACGAAGTAGGCGATCTCCTTGCCCTTACAAACTCCTTGGTTCAACTCCACAATCTTGTCGGAGGCTCCCAAGTGACACCTAGCCAATCTAGGAGACACCACTCTCCAAGAAGTAACAAATGGTGTGTTGATGATGAACTCCTTGCTCTTGTGCTTCAAATGATAGTCTCCCCAACACTCAACTCTCTCTCATAGGATTTGGATTTGTGGAAAGAAGATTTGAGTGGAAAGCAACTTGGGGAAGGCTAGAGATCAAGATTCATATGGTAGGAATGGAATATCTTGGTCTCAAACACATGAGTAGGTGGTTCTCTCTCAGAACATATGAGTTGGAATGGTGTATGTGTTCTGATGGCTCTCTCCTACGAATGAAGAGGAGGTGGAGGGGTATATATAGCCTCCACACAAAATCCAACCGTTACACACAGTTTTCCAATCTCGGTGGGACCGATCAACAAACTCGGTCGGACCGAAAATGTAAACCTAGTGACCGTTAGAGATTTTCGGTGGGACTGACATGCAACTCGGTAGGACCGATATGGTTAGGGTTTGGGCATAACGTAATCTCGGTGAGACCGATTACACAAACTCGGTGAGACCGAATTTGGTAATTAGCTAACCAGAGAGTTGGTCAGGCAAACTCGGTGGGACCGATTTGCTCTTTCGGTGAGACCGAAAAGTTACAAAGGGGAAACACTGATTTACATTGCAATCTCGGTGGGACCGATTCGCTCTTTCGGTGAGACCGAAAAGTTACGAAAGGGAAACAGAGAGTTTGCAATCCCATCTCGGTGAGACCGAGATCCCTATCGGTAGAACCGAATTGCTAGGGTTTGGCAGTGGCTATGACAAGTGAAACTCGGTGGCGCCGGATAAAGAATCGGTAGGACCGAGTTTGGCTTAGGGTTTAGGTCATATGTGGATATGGGAAAGTAGTTGAGGGTTTTGGAGCATATCACTAAGCACATGAAGCAAAGAGGCTCATTAAGCAACACCTCATCCCTCCTTGATAGTATTGGCTTTTCCTAAAGACTCAATGTGATCTTGGATCACTAAAATATAAAATGAAGAGTCTCGAGCTTTTGAGCTTGAGCCAATCCTTTGTCCTTAGCATTTTGAGGGTTCCACTCTCACATCCATGCCATGCCAATCATTGAGCTTTCCTGAAATATCATCTTGGAATAGCATTAGCTCAATGAGCTATATGTTGTTATGAATTACCAAAACCACCTAGGGATAGTTGCACTTTCGAATGGTGATCTGATGGTGATTTCGGAGATGGAGATCACAAGTACAAGATGATGATGGCCATATCATATCACTTATATTGATTGCATGTGATGTTTATCTTTTATGCATCTTATCTTGCTTTGATTGACGGTAGCATTATAAGATGATCTCTCACTAAATTTCAAGATAAAAGTGTTCTCCCTGAGTATGCACCGTTGCCAAAGTTCGTCGTGCCCAGACACCACGTGATGATCGGGTGTGATAAGCTCTACGTCCATCTACAACGGGTGCAAGCCAGTTTTGCACACGCAGAATACTCAGGTTAAACTTGACGAGCCTAGCATATGCAGATATGGCCTCGGAACACTGAGACCGAAAGGTCGAGCGTGAATCATATAGTAGATATGATCAACATAGTGATGTTCACCATTGAAAACTACTCCATTTCACGTGATGATCGGTTATGGTTTAGTTGATGGATCACGTGATCACTTAGATGATTAGAGGGATGTCTATCTAAGTGGGAGTTCTTAAGTAATATGATTAATTTTAATTTATCATGAACTTAGATCCTGGTAGTATTAGCATAAGGGAGTCTATGTCTGTAGAGTCAATAGCTCTATTGATCGATGTTGCTCCCCGTTTAATTTATCATGAACAACTTAGATCCTGGTAGTATTAGCACATATGCTATACATCTGTCAGATCAGAGTAGCTCGCGATTGTTGCTCTCCAGCATATGATTTTTATATAACCACTTCTCCTTAAGATGAACACTACCTGTTTAAGAAAGTGCTGTTTTTGAGACTATTGCCTGCTGTGATTGGGATCCGTGATCTGAGGATTTATTCGGGAGTCCCTCACTGCCTGCACAGATGAATAACTTTATTGGATCCTGATGCATCGATTATCCTCATTGCTGCACAGAAGGAATTATGTCTGTTGATGCACCGCTAGGTGACAGACCTATTGCAGGAGTCAGATGCAGACGTTATGAACGTTTGGCTAGCTCAATATGATGACTACTTGATAGTTTAGTGCACCATGCTTAACGGCTTAGAATCGGGACTTCAAAGACGTTTTGAACGTCATGGACCATATGAGATGTTCTAGGAGTTGAAGTTAAATATTTCAAGCAAATACCCGAGTTGAGAGATATGAAGTCTCCAACAAGTTCTATAGCTAAAAGATGGAGGAGAATAGCTCAAGCAGTGAGCATGTGCTCAGATTGTCTGGGTACTACAATCGCTTGAATCAAGTGGGAGTTAATCTTCCAGATAAAATAGTGATTGACAGAATTCTCTAGTCACCATCACCAAGTTAGTAGAACTTCGTGATGAACTATAGTATGCAAGGGATGACGAAAACGATTCCCGAGCTTTTCATGATGATGAAATCGATGAAGGTAGAAATCAAGAAAGAGCATCAAGTGTTGATGATTAACAAGACCACTAGTTTCAAGAAAAGGGCAAAGGGAAGAAAGGGAACTTCAAGAAGAACGGCAAGCAAGTTATGCTCAAGTGAAGAAGCCCAAGTCTGGACCTAAGCCTGAGACTAAGTGCTTCTACTGCAAAGGGACTGGTCACTGGAAGCGGAACTGCCCCAAGTATTTGGCGGATAAGAAGGATGGCAAAGTGAACAAGGTATATTTGATATACAGATTATTGATGTGTATTTTACTAGTTTGGCCCCCTCGGTATTTTTACTGTTCAGTTGCTAAGATGTAGTAACTGTAGCAACCCCTTCGTTTGAGTACCCCGGTTCTTCTATTGTGCTAATAGGAAGTTACCGAATACATTGAGTTGTGCAGAATGGAACAGAAGACTAGTTTTAAGGGTGAAGTCGAGATGTGTGTTGGAAGTGGTTCCAAGCGGGAGAGTCGTTCAGTCATCGCACACCCCTTATTACTCTTCAGATTAGGTGTTGACTCTCTGAATAAGTGTAATTCTGGTGTTTGCTGTTGATCTATTTTTCGTGATTATGATTTGTTATACATAGGTTTATTGCAAATCTATGTTTACGCGGTTCGCTGTTTTAACCTGACGGAGAATAAAATTGTGCTACGTTTTCACGCTTACCTGAATAAACCTTTATATGGTTACACACCCAATGGAAAATGGTTCATTGGATCTCGATTTTCGTAGTGATACATCATATTCATAATATTGAAACCAAAAGATGCAAAGTTAATAATGATAGTGCAACTTATTTGTGGCACTCGCTTTAGGTCATATTGGTGTAAAGCGCATGAAGAAACTCCATGCTGATGGGCTTTTGGAATCACTTGATTATGAATCACTTGATGCTTGCGAACCATGCCTCATGGGCAAGATGACTAAGACTCCGTTCTCCAGAACAATGGAGCGAGCAACTGACTTATTGGAAATAATACATACTGATGTATGCGGTCCGATGAGTGTTGAGGCTCACGGCGGTATCGTTATTTTCTGACCTTCACAGATGATTTGAGCAGATATGGGTATATCTACTTAATGAAACACAAGTCTGAAACATTTGAAAAGTTCAAAGAATTTCAGAGTGAAGTGGAGAATCATCGTAACAAAAATAAAAGTTTCTACGATATGATCGCAGAAGTAAAATATTTGAGTTACGAGTTTGGCCTTCAGTTAAAACAATGTGAAATAGTTTCACTACTCACGCCACCTGGAACACCACAGTGTAATGGTGTGTCCGACCGTCATAACCGTACTTTATTAGATATGGTGCGATCTATGATGTCTCTTACCGATTACCACTATCGTTTTGGGGTTATGCATTAGAGACAGCTGACATTCACGTTAAATAGGGCACCATCTAATCCGTTGAGACGACACCATATGAACTGGTTTGGCAAGAAATCAAAGCTGTCGTTTCTTAAAGTTTGGGGTGCGATGCTTATGTGAAAAAGTTTCAATCCTGATAAGCTCAAACCCAAATCGGAGAAGTGTGTCTTCATAGGATACCCAAAGAGAGATGTTGGGTACACCTTCTATCACAGATCGAAGGCAAGATTACGTTGCTAAGAATGGATCCTTTCTAGAGAAGGAGTTCTCTCGAAAGAAGTGAGTGGGAGGAAAGTAGAACTTGATATGAGGTAATTGTACCTTCTCCCTTATTGGAAACGTAGTTTCATCACGTAAGAATCTGTTTCTTGTGACTACTACACCATTATGAGGAACTTAATGATGGATTGATCATGTACTTGATTCAAGTTACTACCGAAGTCTCGCGGGTCGGGCCCTGGCGCGTTGTCGAACGCTCGTGACGGTAAAACCTGGGGAGTTGTAGATCTTCACGAGGAGTGGTAACGTAGTCACAAGTGGTTCAGGAGGTCAAGTTGACTTTTGAACCCGAGGACGACAGCCGCTGAACTATGAGGAACTGAATATGAGCCGCTCAGATTCCGCGTATAATCCGGCTTGAGGCAACACCATGAAGTGCTGAGATGAATCCATGTATGCGACAATTCTAGTCTTTGTAGATAGTAACACTACTATCAGCGTCCGTCTTCCTCTTGAAGATCCATTTAATCTCAATGGCTCGCCGATCAATGGGCAAGTCAATCAAAGTCCATACTTTGTTCTCATACATGGATCTCATCTCAGATTTCATGGCCTCAAGCCATTTCGCGGAATCTGGGCTCATCATCGCTTCCTCATAGTTCGTAGGCTCGTCATGGTCAAGTAACATGACCTCTAGAACAGGATTACCGTACCACTCTGGTGCGGATCTCACTCTGGTTTACCTACGAGGTTCGGTAGTAACTTGATCTGAAGTTACATGATCATCATCATTAGCTTCCTCACTAATTGGTGTTACACAGGAACAGATTTCTGTAGATGAACTACTTTCCAATAAGGGAGCAGGTACAGTTACCTCATCAAGTTCTACTTTCCTCCCACTCACTTCTTTCGAGAGAAACTCCTTCTCTAGAAAGGATCCATTCTCAGCAATGAATATCTTGCCTTCGGATCTGTGATAGAAGGTGTACCCAACATTTTCTTTTGGGTATCCTATGAAGACGCACTTCTCCGATTTGGGTTTGAGCTTATCAGGTTGAAACTTTTTCACATAAGCATTGCAACCTCAAACTTTAAGAAACGACAGCTTAGGTTTCTTGCCAAACCATAGTTCATACGGTGTCGTCTCAACGGATTTAGATGGTGCCCTATTTAACGTGAATGCAGCTGTCTCTAATGCATAACCCCAAAACGATAGTGGTAGATCGGTAAGAGACATCATAGATCGCACCATATCTAATAAAGTACGGTTATGACGTTCGGACACACCATTACACTGTGGTGTTCCAGGTGCGTGAGTAGTGAAACTATTTCACATTGTTTAACTGAAGGCCAAACTCGTAACTCAAATATTTTATTCTGCGATCATATCGTAGAAACTTTTATTTTTTGTTACGATGATTCTCCACTTCACTCTGAAATTCTTTGAACTTTTCAAATGTTTCAGACTTGTGTTTCATCAAGTAGATATACCCATATCTGCTCAAATCATCTGTGAAGTTCAGAAAATAACGATACTTGCCGTGAGCCTTAACACTCATCGGACCGCATACATCAGTATGTATTATTTCCAATAAGTCAGTTGGCTCGCTCCATTGTTCCGGAGAACGGAGTCTTAGTCATCTTGCCCATGAGGCATGGTTCGCAAGCATCAAGTGATTCATAATCAAGTGATTCCAAAAGTCCATCAGCATGGAGTTTCTTCATGCGCTTTACACCAATATGACCTAAATGGCAGTGCCACAAATAAGTTGCACTATCATTATTAACTTTGCATCTTTTGGTTTCAATATTATGAATATGTGTATCACTACGATCGAGATCCAACGAACCATTTTCATTGGGTGTGTAACCATATAAGGTTTTATTCATGTAAACAGAACAACAATTATTCTCTACTTAAATGAATAACCGTATTACAATAAACATGATCAAATCATATTCATGCTCAACGCAAACACCAAATAACACTTATTTAGGTTCAACACTAATCCCGAAAGTATAGGGAGTGTGCGATGATGATCATATCAATCTTGGAACCACTTCCAACACACATCGTCACTTCACCTTAACTAGTCTCTGTTTCATTCTGCAACTCCCGTTTCGAGTTACTACTCTTAGCAACTGAACAGTATCAAATACTCGAGGGGTTGCTAAACACTAGTAAAATACACATCAATAACTGTATATCAAATATACCTTTGTTCACTTTGCCATCCTTCTTATCCGCCAAATACTTGGGGCAGTTCCGCTTCCAGTGACCAGTCCCTTTGCAGTAGAAGCACTTAGTCTCAGGCTTAGGTCCAGACTTGGCTTCTTCACTTGAGCAGCAACTTGCTTGCCGTTCTTCTTGAAGTTCCCCTTCTTCCCTTTGCCCTTTTCTTGAAACTAGTGGTCTTGTTACCATCAACACTTGATGCTCTTTCTTGATTTCTACCTTCATCGATTTCATCATAATGAAAAGCTCGGGAATGTTTTCGTCATCCCTTGCATACTATAGTTCATCACGAAGTTCTACTAACTTGGTGATTGTGACTAGAGAATTCTGTCAATCACTATTTTATCTGGAAGATTAACTCCCACTTGATTCAAGCGATTGTAGTACCCAGACAATCTGAGCACATGCTCACTAGCTTGAGCTATTCTCCTCCATCTTTTAGCTATAGAACTTGTTGGAGACTTCATATCTCTCAACTCGGGTATTTTCTTCTGAAATATTAACTTCAACTCCTGAACATCTCATATGGTCCATGACGTTCAAAACGTCTTTGAAGTCCCGATTCTAAGCGTTAAGCATGGTGCACTAAACTATCAAGTAGTCATCATATTGAGCTAGCCAAACGTTCATAACGTCTGCATCTGCTCCTGCAATAGGTCTGTCACCTAGCGTGCATCAAGGACATAATTCTTCTGTGCAGCAATGAGGATAAACCTCAGATCACGGATCCAATCCGCATCATTGCTACTAACATTTTTCAACTTAGTTTTCTCTAGGAACATATAAAAATTAAACGGGGAGCAACATCCGCGAGCTATTGATCTACAACATAGATATGCTAATACTACCAGGACTAAGTTCATGATAAATTAAAGTTCAATTAATCATATTACTTAAGAACTCCCACTTAGAAGACATCCCTCTAATCTCTAAGTGATCACGTGATCCAAATCAACTAACATAACCGATCATCACGTGAAATGGAGTAGTTTTCAATGGTGAACATCACTATGTTGATCATATCTACTATATGATTCACGCTCGACCTTTCGGTCTCAGTGTTCCGAGGCCATATCTGCATATGCTAGGCTCGTCAAGTTTAACCTGAGTATTCTGCGTGTGCAAAACTGGCTTGCACCCGTTGTAGATGGACGTAGAGCTTATCACACCCGATCATCACGTGGTGTCTGGGCACGAGAACTTTGGCAACGGTGCATACTCAGGGAGAACACTTTTATCTTGAAATTTAGTGAGAGATCATCTTATAATGCTACCGTCAATCAAAGCAAGATAAGATGCATAAAAGATAAACATCACATGCAATCAATATAAGTGATATGATATGGCCATCATCATCTTGTACTTGTGATCTCCATCTCCGAAGTACCGTCATGATCTTGAAAGTGCAACTATCCCTAGGTGGTTTTGGTAATTCATAACAACATATAGCTCATTGAGCTAATGCTATTCCAAGATGACTATTTCAAGAAAGCTCAATGATTGGCATGGCATGGATGTGAAAGTGGAACCCTCAAAATGCTAAGGACAAAGGATTGGCTCAAGCTCAAAAGCTCAAGACTCTTCATTTTATATTTTAGTGATCCAAGATCACATTGAGTCTTTAGGAAAAGCCAATACTATCAAGGAGGGATGAGGTGTTGCTTAATGAGCCTCTTGCTTCATGTGCTTAGTGATATGCTCCAAAACCCTCAACTACTTTCCCATATCCACATATGACCTAAACCCTAAGCCAAACTCGGTCCTACCGATTCTTTCTATCCGGCGCCACCGAGTTTCACTTGTCATAAGCCACTGCCAAACCCTAGCAATTCGATTCTACCGATAGGGATCTCGGTCTCACCGAGATGGGATTGCAAACTCTCTGTTTCCCTTTCGTAACTTTTCGGTCTCACCGAAAGAGCGAATCGGTCCCACCGAGATTGCAATGTAAATTCAGTGTTTCCTTTTTGTAACTTTTCGGTCTCACCGAAAGAGCAAATCGGTCCCACCGAGTTTGCCTGACCAACTCTCTGGTTAGCTAATTAACAAAATCGGTCTCACCGAGTTTGTGTAATCGGTCTCACCGAGATTACGTTATGCCCAAACCCTAACCATATCGGTCCTACCGAGTTGCATCTCAGTCCCACCGAAAATCTTTAACGGTCACTAGGTTTACCTTTTCGGTCCGACCGAGTTTGTTGATTCGGTCCCACCGAGATTGGAAAACTGTGTGTAACGGTTGGATTTTGTGTGGAGGCTATATATACCCCTCCACCTCCTCTTCATTCATAGAGAGAGCCATCAGAACACATACACAATTCCAACTCATATGTTCTGAGAGAGAACCACCTACTCATGTGTTGAGACCAAGATATTCCATTCCTACCATATGAATCTTGATCTCTAGCCTTCCCCAAGTTGCTTTCTACTCAAATCTTCTTTCCACAAAATCCAAATCCTATGATAGAGAGTTGAGTGTTGGGGAGACTATCATTTGAAGCACAAGAGCAAGGAGTTCATTACCTACACACCATTTGTTACTTCTTGGAGAGTGGTGTCTCCTAGATTGGCTAGGTGTCACTTGGGAGCCTCCGACAAGATTGTGGAGTTGAACCAAGGAGTTTGTAAGGGCAAGGAGATCGCCTACTTCGTGAAGATCTACCGCTAGTGAGGCAAGTCCTTCGTGGGCGATGGCCATGGTGGGATAGACAAGGTTGCTTCTTTGTGGACCCTTTGTGGGTGGTTGCTTCTTCGTGGACCCTTTGTGGGTGGAGCCCTCCGTGGACTTGCGCAACCGTTACCCTTCGTGGGTGGAGCCCTCCGTGGACTCGCGCAACCGTTACCCTTCGTGGGTTGAAGTCTCCATCAACGTGGATGTAGGATAGCACCACCTATCCGAACCACGGGAAAAACATCTGTGTCTCCAATTGCGTTTGAATTCTCCAAACCCTTCCCTTTACATTCTTGCAAGTTGCATGCTTTACTTTCCGCTGCCAATATACTCTTTGCATGCTTGCTTGAATTGTGTGATGATTGCTTGACTTGTCCTACAATAGCTAAAATCTGCCAAGAACTAAAATTGGGAAAAGGTTAAGTTTTTATTTGGTCAAGTAGTCTAATCACCCCCCTCTAGACATACTTTCAATCCTACAATAACCAATAGCGGAACTTTGGTCTCCATTTGCTTTGATCTCCATAGCTTTTGGTGGTCATAGCCTTGGTTTCACAACCTAGGAGAGTATGGCGTCTAGCGAGGGAAATTATCACCGTAGAGGTCCTTACTTTGATGGTACTAATTTTGCTAGTTGGAAGCATAAAATGAAAATGCATATTCTTGGACATAACCCTGTCGTTTGGCTATTGTGTGTGTCGGTTTGCAAGGTGACTTCTTTGATGGGAAAGAACCAAACCATGAAGCTACCGCGAATGAGTTGAAGATGTTGCAATACAATGCTCAAGCTTGTGATATTCTCTTCAACGGATTGTGCCCCGAGGAATTCAACAAAATGAGCCGTCTTGAGAATGCAAAGGAAATTTGGGACACTTTGATTGATATGCACGAAGGTACCGACTCCGTCAAGGAATCCAAGTTGGATGTGCTTCAAAGTCAACTTCACAAGTTCAAAATGAAGGATGGTGAAGGTGTCGCTGAAATGTACTCTAGGCTTGCTCTCATCACAAATGAGATTGCCGGCTTAGGAAGTGAAGAGATGACCGATAGATTCATCATCAAGAAGATTCTAAGAGCCTTGGATGGAAAATATGATACCGTGTGCACATTGATCCAAATGATGCCCAATTACAAAGATCTCAAGCCAACGGAGGTGATTGGAAGAATTGTTGCTCATGAGATGTCACTTAAGGATAAAGAGGAACTTCACAACAAATCAAGTGGTGCCTACAAAGCCTCATGTGAAGCCCCTACATCATCAAGTGAGAAACAAAACTTCAATGAATAATTGAGCTTAATGGTGAAGAACTTCAACAAGTTCTACAAGAGTAGAAGCAAAGATAGAAGCTTCAAGTCAAGGTCCTACAATGACAAAAGATCTTCTAGTCGAGAGCGAAACTGCTACAGTTGTGGAAGACCCGGACACTATTCCAATGAGTGTACGGCTCCCTACAAGAGAAGAGAAGATTCTCCAAAAAGAAGAAGCAAAGAATCACCACCAAGAGAGAGAAGGAGTAGAGATGATCGTTATGAACGAAGATACTCACGGAGAAGCAAGGATTCGGAAAGGAAGGAAAAATCATCAAGGAGCTACACAAAACGAAGACATCAAGCTCATGTTGGTGAATGGGTATCCGGCTCCGACTCCGACAGCCACTCCGAGAGAAGTTATCACTCCGACTCCGAAGATACTCAAGATGAAGGTGTTGCCGGTCTAGCACTTGTGTCAACCAACTCCTACGACATATTTGACTCACCAAATGAAGGAATTGGAAGATGCTTCATGGCCAAAGGTCCTAAGGTAACACACCCTGAGTATGTTGATTTCAATAGTGATGAAGATGACTTGTTAGGTGATGATTTGCTTGTTGACAACTCTAGTGATGAATACTATGATGAAACGTCAATTAATCATGCTAATCAAGATAAAACGAATGACAATGATAAGGAGAAGATTGAGGCTCTAACTAAAGAACTAAACACTCTTAAGTTAGCTCATGAAACTATCTTCGAAGATCATCGAGAAATTTTAAGAGCTCATGAGAAATTACGCTTTGAAAAGCTCAATCTTGAGCAAGAGCATGAGTTCTTAAAATCAATCAATGATGATCTCCGCAAGAAAAGTTCTTCTTACATTGCCAAGCGTTTACTCTTATCCACTTACATGCCTCAAGTCAAGTCTAGTAACAAGAACAAGAAAGATTCTTCCTCTAGCAGTAACAATGATCATGCTAAATCCAATATTGTTGCTTCTAGTAGTTCTCTTGATTCCACTAATGATTCTCTTAGCCAAGTTACACTTGAGCAAGAAAATAGCTTATTGAAGGGAATTATAGAGAAAGGAGTGTACAAAAGCCTTTCCGGGAGTAAGCAATTCGAGGAAATTGTGCGCAAGCAAGGAATGCACCGGAAGAATCAAGGTGTTGGTTTTGAACGAAAGTTCAATGCCAATGGAGTTGAGTGGGAAGAAGATCAATACCCCAAGACAAAGTTTGTTCCTCAACAAGAGAAGTATGATACTTCTTTCAAGGGGACACAAGCTCAAGATGATCTTCCACCACAAGACTACAAGCAAAAAGGCAAGGACAAGCTTCAAGAGGAAATTAATGCATTTGAAGAAGCTCCTAAGACCTTAGTCAAGTGGATTCCCAAGACTACTTCAAGTTCCACTTCATCAAGTACGACTACAACTCCAAGGATTCCCATCAAGATGGTGTGGATCCAAAAGAAGAAGAACTAGAGAGTTCTTGAGGGTGACTCCGCCAACATACTTCACTCTTATCATTTTGGCAAGAAAAAGTGCAATCAACTTCCACATCTTGCACTAGTTCAAGGAGTCACAAACCCTCTTGTTGGTAAGACAAGGGACAAGGTAACCTAAAAGTTTTCATGGACATCATCTTGTGTGTGCATCACTCTATGTCTATGGATATCCTTGTTTGTTCCTTGTGGGACTAACCCATGTAGGTATTGAAAGTGCAATTCACTCAAATGGATAGCTCCAAGTGATCTACATCAACATTGAGCATCCACATCTTCAACATCTACATGAAGTCATCATCGACAAAACCCGAGGTTAGTTCATCCCTCTAAAGGGGGATATCACATCTAGGGGGAGATTTACTCTAAGACTTGAGCTAAAGCAACTCTAAAGATGTGAACACAACAATGCTTTATGTAAAAGTGGTAACCCCACTTGAGCTTAAACGATGAGTATGACCTATGATCAAGTGTTCTCACTTGACTCCTAAGTCAATATACTCATATATAGATGACCTTGTCATCGCAAATTGCTTGATAGATGGTAGAATTGGTTGTGCATGCCTTGTCACATATTTCATTTGCCATCTTATTGTGTGAGCATGCTGGTTGCATATTTTACTCATTCGAGGACATCCACTTGTTGTTTTGATTGGTTGGTTTTATTTCCTTTTGCCAAGTGGATGGACAAGAATGCCTAAGAACCTCCTCTAGCTATCTATGCTTTTCTCGTCTCAAACTCTATTCATGCTACATCACAAAATTTGATCAAGTCAGATTCGAACCACTCTATGTGAGGAGCGCTCGGAGTCCCCGATTCGTCATAGACTTAAACTTCCAAAACCTCTTTATGATTCTCGGTCTGACCGATACCCCACTTTCGGTCCTACCGAGATCATTAAGTTGATCTAGGTTTTCGATCTCGGTGCAACCGATTTGAACCTTTCGGTCACACCGAGTTTCAGTAACTGCTTGCAGTTATGAATCTCGGTGCCACCGAGTTGTTCCACTCGGTCACACCGACAGGGTCGGGCTATATATAGTCACGGGCAAAAATTTGGAAATTTCTCCGAACCCCTTCGCCCGCACGATAGCCTGCTCTGCCAACTTGGTCTCCGGATCGTCTCCTCACCGCCAGCCGCCTCCAGTCACTGGTCTCCGTCGCTGTCAACGGGAATTCTACCCCGCCGTTGCCGCCGTAGTGAGTCTCCGCCAAACTAGGGTATGGACTCGATCACAGTGCTATTCCCCGTCCGATTCCTAGCACATTGTGTTCTTAATGATTCTTGCCACGATTGAAACACTCCTATCCAGTCAATGCGTTCGTAGATTAGTTTTGATTCGAAAATTTTAGGGTTAGGTTTCCGCCGAAACCATCTCGGACCCACCGAGTTGAAAAACTCGGTCCCACCGATTTGGCTCATGCCAATGCACAAGTGAGACTCAGTCTGACCGAGAATTACTTATCGGTGTGACCGATTTTGGAACTCTGTGAAACCCTAGCAGTCTCGGTGCCACTGAACTGTGACTCGATCTGACCGAGTTCACTAGTTTATGTGCCAAAACTGCTTCGGTATCACCGAGTTTAAAAATCGGTAGATCCGAGATGATTTCAGTGGGAAACTAAAACTAAGTTTTTGGATCATTCTTTTGCAAAAATCTCTGCATTTTGTGATGCTCATCCACTCTATCTCATCTATAACCTATTCACAGGGTCAGCAGTCAGAGTTTGCAACATGTCTGATCAGAGTGACAGCCAGAACTTGTCAGAGCAGCAAGTGCAGATGAGTGAGGGCACTAGTCCCTCCAGCTCTTCAGATGATGGCAGCAGAAGTACCCCAAGCAATTTGCCAAAAGCTGCCACCAGACAGAGGAAGAAGAGAACTTCAGATTCTGAGGATGAAGATTATGTGGCAGAGGAAGAGGAAGCCACATCAAAGAGAGTTGAGCCAGCACAAGGCACAAAGCCAGGCTTAAAGATCAAAAGGCCAGCAGGTAGGCAGCCTATGCCAAAGGCCAGAGCCTCAACTCAGATTTCTGAAAAGCCTGCACCCAAAGAGCTAGTTGCTGCTGAAGGAAAGAAAAGGAAGGAAAGAGTCAAGAAGACCGTAGCCAGAGTGCTTGGAAAGGCTTCCATCATGGAAGAAGAGGAAGAAGAAGAGGTTGCTGCACCAGCACCTAAGGCACCCAAGCTGATGGGTGATGCCATAAGATCAGGGGCAGCTGCTTCCAAGGCCAAGCCAGCTCCAAAGCCAAAACCAAAGAGGAATACAAGGAGCATACCAGCTGCTGAGAAGAACAAGGCCCCAGTGCTTGAAGCTGCAGAAGAAGAAGAGAATGTTCTTAGAAAGCTCAAGCCCAAGATCCCAGACCACAACGATGCTCATCCTATGGCTGAGGATATGAAACTCAGGAGAGATTCAGGGCTCAGGAAGTGGAGAGAAGCAGACCCGTATGCTTCAAGGAGAAGGACTGCTGTGGATTACAGGTTTCACACCAAGGAACAACAAGATTTCTATGAGACAGTGCTGCTTGATAAGAAGCCCATAGTTTGTGACATGAGATGGGTTGACTGGACCTACATGAAGGAAAATGAGGAACACTATCCTGGTGTGATTGACAGCTTTAGTGCTTGTGGAGTTGCAGACTTTGTTGGGCAGAAGCTCACAAAGTGGAACAAGGAGCTCATTATGCAATTCTACTCCACAGCATACTTCTACCCAGATGGAAGGATAACATGGATGTCTGAAGGTACGAGGTACCAATCTACTGTTGTTGAGTGGGCACAACTCATCAATGCCCAGAGGAGCATGAGGATGACTTGGATATCTATGCCAAGAAGAAGATGGACCACAACTCTATGTCCAACATGTACAAGGAAATTCCAAATGAAGCACTTGATACTTTCAAATTTGGCTCAGTGCATTATCTTCTGTCAGGGCTGCCAGCTATTAATTGGATTCTGAGGCACACTCTCTTGCCCAAGTCAGGTGATCACAAGATGATCAGAGGCCATGCAATCAATTTGCTTCATGTATTTGATGTACCTCAGAAATTCAAGGTCATGAGCCTCATAGTAGAAACTATCAAGAGGACTGCAGCAGACCAGAAGAGGAGTTGTGGATATGCCCCACAGATTCAGGAGCTCATTAACTCAAAGATGGGCACATGCATATACTTGTTGGACAAGGAACACCTGCCCATCCGTCCAGATTTTGAAGATAATCAAATTGTTATGACTGAGAATGAACCATCGTCTGCACAAGCACAAGCAAAGAAGGAGAAGGCAAGGAAGGAGAAAGCTGCCAAGATGCCAACTCAAGAGGAGGCATCTGAGTATTTCTTGAAAACCAAACAAGAGCCGCTTGGTTACCTGATTGCATCCACCCTGCGGATTGAGCAAGGACTAGCCACCCTAACTCAGAACCAGGCAAGCTTAGAGAGGATCATGGAACAAAAGTTCTATGACTTGGATGTCAAAGTGACAGAGATTCAGACTGCAGTGGAGCAGCTCCAGGATGACATGCAGGAGAGGAGAGGCAAGACTACAACTGATGCATTTGCGAGAGTGCCAAGAGCTCAGAGATCATATGCAGTGCCAGTTGCTGACACCAGAGCCACCACTTCTGCACCAGCTACAGCTTCAGTTCCACCAGCTCCAGCATCCACTTCAGCTTCAACTCCAACCACGTCTACAAAAGGCTTCGTCCTTGGAGTGATCCGGACTCCACCACCACCAGAAGATCAAGCCTGAGCGCCGATCTAGCACTATGCATTTTCTAGGAACTTTTTGGTAACTTATTGCCAAAGGGGGAGAAAATGTATAGATCATAGGCTTCGAGAGAGAGTGTTGCTTTTATTCTCTCTTGTTTTATTTGGTGGTTTTTCGAACTTTGTTTGCTTTTGTGTGAGATACTATGTCATTGCTCGTGAGACATTGATGATCATGTGTTTGATCATAAGCTACACTTAATGCTTGCTTAATATTATCATCTTATCTATCTTATGTGATCATTCACTATTCTTGGTGATGAGTGCATGTATTTCATTCTTATCATTTTAAGCGCTCCACCAAGATGTATGTGACATGGAAGAGTAACCCATGACTCTAACTCTTTGTGCATTTGCAGTCCAAAGCAAATTTTAAATATGCACAAATTTAGGGGGAGCTCTTACTTGTCACATACTTCTCAAAGCGACGATATATTTCATGCTTATTATCATTTGTCGAAGCTTTGATCTATATGTTGTCATAAATTACCCAAAAAGGGGGAGATTGAAAGTGCAACTATCCCTAGGTGGTTTTGGTAATTCATAACAACATATAGCTCATTGAGCTAATGCTATTCCAAGATGACTATTTCAGGAAAGCTCAATGATTGGCATGGCATGGATGTGAAAGTGGAACCCTCAAAATGCTAAGGACAAAGGATTGGCTCAAGCTCAAAAGCTCAAGACTCTTCATTTTATATTTTAGTGATCCAAGATCACATTGAGTCTTTAGGAAAAGCCAATACTATCAAGGAGGGATGAGGTGTTGCTTAATGAGCCTCTTGCTTCATGTGCTTAGTGATATGCTCCAAAACCCTCAACTACTTTCCCATATCCACATATGACCTAAACCCTAAGCCAAACTCGGTCCTACCGATTCTTTCTATCCGGCGCCACCGAGTTTCACTTGTCATAAGCCACTGCCAAACCCTAGCAATTCGGTTCTACCGATAGGGATCTCGGTCTCACCGAGATGGGATTGCAAACTCTCTGTTTCCCTTTCGTAACTTTTCGGTCTCACCGAAAGAGCGAATCGGTCCCACCGAGATTGCAATGTAAATTCAGTGTTTCCTTTTTGTAACTTTTCGGTCTCACCGAAAGAGCAAATCGGTCCCACCGAGTTTGCCTGACCAACTCTCTGGTTAGCTAATTACCAAAATCAGTCTCACCGAGTTTGTGTAATCAGTCTCACCGAGATTACGTTATGCCCAAACCCTAACCATATCGGTCCTACCGAGTTGCATGTTAGTCCCACCGAAAATCTCTAACGGTCACTAGGTTTACCTTTTCGGTCCGACCGAGTTTGTTGATTCAGTCCCACCGAGATTGGAAAACTGTGTGTAACGGTTGGATTTTGTGTGGAGGCTATATATACCCCTCCACCTCCTCTTCATTCATAGAGAGAGCCATCAGAACACATACACAATTCCAACTCATATGTTCTGAGAGAGAACCACCTACTCATGTGTTGAGACCAAGATATTCCATTCCTACCATATGAATCTTGATCTCTAGCCTTCCCCAAGTTGCTTTCCACTCAAATCTTCTTTCCACAAAATCCAAATCCGATGAGAGAGAGTTGAGTGTTGGGGAGACTATCATTTGAAGCACAAGAGCAAGGAGTTCATTACCTACACACCATTTGTTACTTCTTGGAGAGTGGTGTCTCCTAGATTGGCTAGGTGTCACTTGGGAGCCTCGGACAAGATTGTGGAGTTGAACCAAGGAGTCTGTAAGGGCAAGGAGATCGCCTACTTCGTGAAGATCTACCGCTAGTGAGGCAAGTCCTTCTTGGGCGATGGCCATGGTGGGATAGACAAGGTTGCTTCTTCGTGGACCCTTTGTGGGTGGTTGCTTCTTCATGGACCCTTTGTGGGTGGAGCCCTCCGTGGACTCGCGCAACTGTTACCCTTCGTGGGTGGAGCCCTCCGTGGACTCGCGCAACCGTTACCCTTCGTGGGTTGAAGTCTCCATCAACGTGGGTGTAGGATAGCACCACCTATCCGAACCACGGGAAAAACATCCGTGTCTCCAATTGCGTTTGAATTCTCCAAACCCTTCCCTTTACATTCTTGCAAGTTGCATGCTTTACTTTCCGCTGCCTATATACTCTTTGCATGCTTGCTTGAATTGTGTGATGATTGCTTGACTTGTCCTACAATAGCTAAAATCTGCCAAGAACTAAAATTGGGAAAAGGTTAAGTTTTTATTTGGTCAAGTAGTCTAATCACCCCCCCTCTAGACATACTTTCGATCCTACAATCACCATCGTCACCAGCGCGACACCTTGATCTCCATCATAGCATCGTTGTCGTCTCGCCAATCTTATGCTTCCACAACTATCACTACCGCTTAGTGATAAAGTAAAGCATTACAGCACGATTGCATTGCATACAATAAAGCGACAACCATATGGCTCTTGCCAGTTGCCGATAACTCGGTTACAAAACATGTTCATCTCATACAATAAAATTTAGCATCATGTCTTGACCATATCACATCACAACATGCCCTGCAAAAACAAGTTAGACGTCCTCTACTTTGTTGTTGCAAGTTTTACGTGGCTGCTACGGGCTTAGCAAGAACCATTCTTACCTACGCATCAAAACCACAATGATAGTTTGTCAAGTTGGTGCTGTTTTAACCTTCGCAAGGACCAGGCGTAGCCACACTCGGTTCAACTAAAGTTGGAGGAACTGATACCCGCCAGCCACCTGTGTGCAAAGCACGTCGGTAGAACCAGTCTTGCGTAAGCGTACGCATAATGTCGGTCCGGGCCGCTTCATCCAACAATACCGTCGAACCAAAGTATTACATGCTGATAAGCAGTATGACTTATATCGCCCACAACTCACTTGTGTTCTACTCGTGCATAACATCAATGCATAAAACCTGGCTCTGATACCACTGTTGGGGAACGTAGTAATTTCAAAAAATTTCCTACGCACATGCAAGATCATGGTGATGCATAGCAACGAGAGGGGAGAGTGCTGTCTACGTACCCTCATAGACTGGCAACAGAAGCGTTGACACAACATAGAGGAAGTAGTCGTACGTCTTCCCAATCCGACCGATCCAAGCACCGAACATACGACACCTCCGAGTTTTGCACACGTTCAACTCGGTGACGTCCCTCAAGCTCCGATCCAGCCGAGCATTAAGGGAGAGTTTCATCAGCACGACAGTGTGATGATGGTGATGATGTTCTACCAACGCAGGGCTTCGCCTAAGCACCGCTATGATATGACCGAGGTGGAATATGGTGGAAGGGGGCACCGCACACGGCTAAGGAACGATCACGAAGATCAACTTGTGTCTCATGGGGTGCCCCCTTGCCCCCGTATATAAAGGAGGGAGAGGGGGAGGTGCGGCCAGCCCTAGGGGTGCGCCTGGAGGAGTCCTACTCTCGGTGGGAGTAGGACTCCCCCTTCTTTCCTTGCTGGAGAAGGAAAGGGGAAGGGGGAAAGAGGAAAGGGGGGCGCCGCCCCCCTTCCTTGTCCTATTCGGACTAGGGGGGGAGGGGGCGCGCGGCCTGCCATGGCCGGCCCTCCTCTTCTCCCTTAGGGCCCATGTAGGCCCATTAACCCCCCGGGGGTTCCGGTAACCCCCCGGTGCTCCGGTAAAATCCCGATTTCACCCGGAACGTTTCCGATATCCAAATATAGGCTTCCAATATATCAATCTTTATGTCTCGACCATTTCGAGACTCCTCGTCATGTCCGTGATCATATCCGGGACTCCAAACAACCTTCGGTACATCAAAACACAAAAACCCTAATTACAATCGTCACCGAACTTTAAGCGTGCGGACCCTACGGGTTCGAGAACTATGTAGACATGACCGAGACACGTCTCCGGTCAATAACCAATAGCAGAACCTGGATGCTCATATTGGCTCCTACATATTCTAAGAAGATCTTTATCGGTCAGACCGCATAACAACATACGTTGTTCCCTTTGTCATTGGTATGTTACTTGCCCGAGATTCGATCGTCGATATTCCAATACCTAGTTCAATCTCGTTACCGACAAGTCTCTTTACTCGTTCCGTAATACATCATCCTGCAACTAACTCATTAGTTGCAATGCTTGCAAGGCTTGAGTGATGTGTATTACCGAGAGGGCCCAGAGATACCTCTCCGACAATCGGAGTGATAAATCCTAATCTCGAAATACGCCAACCCAACAAATACCTTCGGAGACACCTATAGAGCACCTTTATAATCACCCATTTACGTTGTGACGTTTGGTAGCACACAAAGTGTTCCTCCGGTAAACGGGAGTTGCATAATCTCATAGTCATAGGAACATGTATAAGTTATGAAGAAAGCAATAGCAACAAACTAAACGATCAAGTACTAAGCTAACGGAATGGGTCAAGTCAATCACATCATTCTCCTAATGATGTGATCTCTTTAATCAAATGACAACTCATGTCTATGGTTAGGAAACATAACCATCTTCAATCAACGAGCTAGTCAAGTAGAGGCATACTAGTGACACTCTGTTTGTCTATGTATTCACACATGTATTATGTTTCTGGTTAATACAATTCTAGCATGAATAATAAACATTTATCATGATATAAGGAAATAAATAATAACTTTATTATTACCTCTAGGGCATATTTCCTTCACGTTCTCCTCGCCACCCACGTAGATCGCGGATTCTCACTGCCTCCCCATCCTTTCTTCTGGGGCCTTTTGAACTTCTTTGGGGCTCAGCTCCACCATTTCACTCCAAACACCATAGTCTATCTGGCTGCTTTCGTGTCAATGTGTGAAAATTTCTTGGGCTATCGACCGCACTAGGGTCTTTTCAAACACATCTTCACCTGCCGCTCCGAGTCGGTCAAAAAGGCCAATCCGAGTGATGAGAGGACGCACGTGATCCAGATGTGCAGGGGCCTGGGGATCCATATGAGGAACAAGAGCACCTTCCCAGCAATGATCCTTCCCGACTCGGTCCGGGGTTGGCAGTCGACTTGGTTTTACTGTAAGGACCAGCCGACCCTAGGTCAGTCGACTGGACTTCCTCCCTTTTCTTTGGCTCGAGTGGAGAAGCCCTCCCCCTGAAGGTGGTCCCAGAAGAGAAGGCGCAGGTCAAGGTGCTGGTTGAGCGGGTCGTCCAACTCGTCCGCGACGGGGTGACCGGGATGGACCTGCTAGAGGTATTTCTCGGTCGACGCATCCAACCGCTTCGGGCACGTGATCATCCGATGTGGATGTACTCTAGGCTCGAGGATTCCACTCGGATCCACCCAGAGGACGTCAGCGAGGAAACCTTGGAGAAGTGGCTGATGGGAATCACCAGCAATAAAGACAACCCTCGGGGGTCTAGGAGGGTGATTCCATTCGACCACTCGCGTCAGCCGGAGCAGGTATGATTCTGTTTTATCAAGTATCTTTCCGATTCACTGTGTGACATCTTGTTGATGGTCGACTGAATTTCTTTTGATCGTTGTCTTTTCTGGCCCTCATCGACATGTACTCAATGCCCAATGGAGTGCAGGAGCAAGACGTCGAGGAAGGAGCGAGCGAGGGCGAGAGCGGCGAAGGGTAGTCGGATGCCGAGGAGGACAAGGAGAGCGACGAATCGACTGATGACGAAGAGGTCGACTCGCCTCCTCGCATGGAGAGGAGATCCAAACACGCTCATGACCCGGCGAGCACTCCAGGCCTGGTGGCCGCGTTGATTGGGCAGTCTTCGAAGCGTCCCAGGATGTCTTCCCCAACGCCGATTGAGAAGGCTCTGAAGCAGCCCAAAGTTGTGCCGCCTCCAGCGCCGAAAGCACCGAAAGCCACCTCCTCCAAACTGCCAAAGTCTTTGCCCAGGATCAAAGTGACTGTCCCTACTATCTCCGGGTAATCATCTGACTTGTTCTTTTCGTCGACTTGAGTAATAGAACATAACTGACTGGATGCGGGTCTTTGCAGTGCCGCTACGTCGGGAACCTCTTCTCTCCAGTACCGAGATGAGGAGATGGAAGACACGGTTACCTCTAACCCAGGTAGAAACTCTTATGATCTTGTTCTTGATTCCTTGGTCGATTGCATTCTAGTGGTTCACTTGGGGTTGAATGATCTGTCTTGCAGCTCCACCCAACGTCATCGATCTTCCAGATGACGATGAAGATGTGGCTCTTAAGCCCAGGAAGAGCAAGAAGGTAGCAGCTGGCAAGATGTCTCGGCAAGGGCCAACAACAACAACACCTGTCCGTCAACCTGAAAACGCGGGCAGGGCCTCTGTAACCTTTGCTGCACCCTTGTCGAGTGAGCACCCCGCACCGTCGACTGCACCGGTGACTCCTTCAGTCGTCCAACTCCACGCCACGGAGCTCCAAGCTGCCACACCTGGGTCGTCTGCTCTCTTTTTCACCAGCTACCCCGTCCCGGACAACTAGACGGAAGCGGCTGCGGAAGCCATCCGACAGGCTGACGTGATGATGGAGCGGGTGAAGACGGTGCATGAGAATAGCCAGTCTGCCTACGACGTGAGCGCTGCTCTTCGGGCCAATGTCCAGGTAAGTAGACTTTCCGACTGCTCTTGTTCTATGAGGATATGCTACCCGAATTTTTTTTTTCTACACAATCTCCTGTTGTTTGCGTCGAATCAGAGCACCCACTGGGTGTTTTGTTGTCTTTGGTAGTTGCGTTCTTCCAGTCGGTCTGGGCGAGTGGGATCTGAACCGGTGGGGGAACACTAAGTGCACCCACTGGGTGTAGTCCCCGAGACCGCGGTCGACTGCTGGCAGTCGACTGGGGTCTGAGTTCTACCTTCCTTTCTTTTTCTTTTCTTTCACTCAACTCGGGCAGACCGGCCGAGTAGGATCTGAACCGGTGGGGGCACGCCAAGTGCACCCACTGGGTGTAGTCCCCGAGACCGCAGTCGACTGCAGTCGACTGGGGTCTGAAGAGCTTTTTTTTAGGTTTTATTCACTCGGAAGTAAACAACCTTTGATCTTGTCGACTGACCCGTCTTTCGCCTTCTACAGAAGTCTTGTACTCTTATTTCTAAGTTTGCTAAAATTGAGGAGAAGCAGAGGCAACTCAACCTCGACTTGGAATTGGCCCAGCAGAATCTGAAGAAAGCTCAAGACGAAGCTGCTGGTATGGAAGGTAACTGCCTGTCGACTGTCTTTCAATATATTTCTTTGATCTCTTGTTTGATTCGATTGCTTATTTTTCATAGAAAATGAAGTTGGCTCTGGAGAAGGACTCGGACCTCGCCGCCGCGCAAAAAGCAGCCCAAGATAAAACTACTCTCGCAGACCAGAAGCTTGCTTCAGTCGGAACGCTGGAAGGGGAGATGAACAGGCTGAAATCTTGCCTCAATGAATATAACCGTGAAGTGACTAGTCTGAAGAAGGACAAGGTTGCCCTGAATGAAAAGCTGGAGTCCGCGATCCGCAAGAGGAATGACACGGAAGATTATCTGAGGACTCTTGCCAAGAAGCTCTATCCCACGCTGGAAGGTATTTCTTTTAAACCGATTGTGTTGATGCTTGCGAACGGATCCTGCTCGGTCGACTCACTAATTTTTGGCTGCAGAATTCTGCCAAGACTTCGATGAGGAAACTGGAAAGGTCGAGACAGGTCTGGACCCTATCGCTTCTCCAGTTTGCGACGAAACTGCAATGAACGTGCTCCGACTGGAGTCTCGTATCGCCAGTGCCACAAGCTACCTCGTGCGCCTGAAGGAGGTAGTCTCCTGAATTGACTCATTGCTTTGGCCAAGGGCGACGCTTCAAAATGACCTGGAATCCCTGATGGCTCGACCGAACGAGATCCCTGAGTGCAAGAATGGAAGAAGTCCTCCGCCCGGTGTGGTGCTGACGTGGCGCTGTCCTTGGTGCGAGTCCATTGCAAGGAGGCTCGTGAAGACAAGCTGGCTGCGATCAAAGTCGCTAACACCAAAAAGCATGACTTCCAGTCCTTCATGGAGACTTTCATCGCTGTCGCTACTCAGATCGCTGATGGGATCGACCTGGACGCATTCGTCGAGCCTGCCAGCCCTCCTCCTACCGAGTGAACAAACTTATGGGACTTGAATCTGCTTTAAATTTGCCTCGGAATGCCGAGTGATTGCTGTAACCGTTAAACTCCTTCGGGCTTGATGCCCGAATACTTTTGATTTGCTGCTTGGAACTTTAGGATTTATCCGAATTTGGTTTATCTCCGAATGTGCTTGCGTTTTGCCTTCGAATGGACTCTGTTCACTGCTCGGAATAGTCTTTGCGCTGGAGATGCAGCTCTGAAGTGGTGGCTCCAGTCGACCTGCGCTTTGTCGTCCTTGCGGATAGGGATGGAGCGCATGTTGTACTTGTGCCGTAGCTCCGAAGGAGAAGGCTGCAGTCGACCTGCACCTCGTCGTCCTTGCGGATAGGGATGGAGCACACGTTGTACTTGTGCCGTAGCTCCGAAGGAGAAGGTTGCAGTCGACATGCGCCTCGTCGTCCTTGCGGATAGGGATGGAGCGCACGTTGTACTTGTGTCGTAGCTCCGAAGGAGAAGGTTGCAGTCGACCTGCACCTCGTCGTCCTTGCGGATAGGGATGGAGTGTACGTTGTACTTGTGCCGAAGCTCCGAAGGAGAAGGTTGTAGTCGACCTACACCTCGCCGTTCTTGTGGATAGGGATATGTTTTGAACTTAGGCGAGTACTGGACTGCAGCTAAGCCTCCGAGTGGGAGGATTGCTCTCCACTCGGTAGGATTTTTCAAACTTAGGCGAGTATTGGACTGCAGCTAAGCCTCTGAGTGAGAGAACTTAGGCGAGTACTGGACTGCAGCTAAGCCCCCGAGTGGGAGGATTGCTCTCCACTCGGTAGGATTTTTTCAAACTTAGGCGAGTACTGGACTGCAGCTAAGCCTCCGAGTGAGAGAACTTAGGCGAGTACTGGACTGCAGCTAAGCCCCCGAGTGGGAGGATTGCTCTCCACTCGGTAGGATTTTTTCAAACTTAGGCGAGTACTGGACTGCAGCTAAGTCCCCCGAGTGGGAGGATTGCTCTCCACTCGGTAGGATTTTTCCAAACTTAGGCGAGTACTGGACTGCAACTAAGCCTCCGAGTGAGAGAACTTAGGCGAGTACTGGACTGCAGCTAAGCCCCCGAGTGGGAGGATTGCTCTCCACTCGGTAGGATTTTTCCAAACTTAGGCGAGTACTGGACTGCAGCTAAGCCTCTGAGTGAGAGAACTTAGGCGAGTACTGGACTGCAGCTAAGCCCCCGAGTGGGAGGATTGCTCTCCACTCGGTAGGATTTTTCCAAACTTAGGCGAGTACCGGACTGCAGCTAAGTCTCTGAGTGAGAGAACTTAGGCGAGTACTGGACTGCAGCTAAAGCCCCCGAGTGAGAGAACTTAGGCGAGTACTGGACTGCAGCTAAGCCCCCGAGTGGGAGGATTGTTCTCCACTCGGTAGGATTTTTTCAAACTTAGGCGAGTATCGGACTGCAGCTAAGTCTCCGAGTGAGAGAACTTAGGCGAGTACTGGACTGCAGCTAAGCCCGCGAGTGGGAGGATTGCTCTCCACTCGGTAGGATTTTTCAAACTTAGGCGAGTACTAGACTGCAGCTAAGTCTCCGAGTGAGAGAACTTAGGCGAGTACTGGACTGCAGTTAAGCCCCTGAGTGGGAGGATTGCTCTCCACTCGGTAGGATTTTTTCAAACTTAGGCGAGTACCGGACTGCAGCTAAGTCTCCGAGTGAGAGAACTTAGGTGAGTATTGGACTGCAGCTAAGCCCCCGAGTGAGAGAACTTAGGCGAGTACTGGACTGCAGCTAAGCCCCCGAGTGGGAGGATTGTTCTCCACTCGGTAGGATTTTTTCAAACTTAGGCGAGTACCAGACTGCAGCTAAGCCCCCGAGTGAGAGAACTTAGGTGAGTACTGGACTGCAGCTAAGCCCCCGAGTGAGAGAACTTAGGCGAGTACTGGACTGCAGCTAAGCCCCCGAGTGGGAGGATTGTTCTCCACTTGGTAGGATTTTTTCAAACTTAGGCGAGTACCGGACTGCAGCTAAGTCTTCGAGTGAGAGAACTTAGGCGAGTACTGGACTGCGGCTAAGCCCTCAAGTGGGAGGATTGCTCTCCACTCGGTAGGATTATTCAAACTTAGGCGAGTACCAGACTGCAGCTAAGTCTCCGAGTGAGAGAACTTAGGCGAGTACTGGACTGCAGCTAAGCCCCCGAGTGGGAGGATTGCTCTCCACTCGGTAGGATTTTCTTTCGAATTTAGGCAAAACGGATTCGTGACTAAGCCCACCCACTAGGGGACTTCAGAAGTAAATAAGAACGACAACAATCGTACGAGAGGACCGTAAGCTCTTGTCTTTGATAAACAAGTTACAAAGGTGTTTCTTATTACATTTTATTCGAACGAGTGCTTAAGTATAAAAGGGGCAGAGTAGCTCCGTGTTCCAAGCCCGTGGCTCGTCTTTCTGATGCTCAACACTATAAAGATGGTATGCTCCATTGTGAAGAACTTTGGTGATGATGAAGGGGCCTTCCCAAGCCGGGGCGAGCTTGTGCGGTTTCTGTTGATCCACTCGAAGAACCAGGTCTCCTTCTTGAAAGGCTCGACCCCTCACATTTCTGGCGTGGAATCGACACAAGTCTTGCTGATAAATGGTCGACCGGATCAAGGCCATCTCTCTTTCCTCCTTTGAGAGATCGATTGAATCTTGTGGGGCCTGCTCTGCTTCCTCTTCAGAGAAGAGCTCGACTCGGGGTGCGTTCTGGAGCAGGTCACTTGGCAGAACAACTTCGGCTCCATAGACTAAGAAGAAAGGAGTTCGTCCGATCGACCGATTAGGAGTTGTCCTTAAACCCCACAGAACTGACGGAAGTTCATCAACCCAAGCGCCTGCTACGTGTTTAAGATCACACATCATTCGGGGTTTCAGTCCTTTGAGAATTAGGCCATTGTCTCTTTCTGTTTGTCCGTTCGACTGCGGGTGAGCGACTGAAGCATAGTCGACTCGTGTGCCTTGAGAAGCACAGAAAGCTCTAAACTCATCAGAATCGAAGTTTGACCCGTTGTCCGTGATGATGCTGTGTGGAACTCCATATCTGTATGTCAATTCTCTGATAAAACTGACAGCGGTGCTGGCCTCAAGGTTCTTGATAGGTTTAGCTTCGATCAATTTGGTAAACTTGTCGACTGCAATGAGCACATGAGTGAAGCCGCTCCTGTCAGTTCTCAGTGGTCCAACCATATCCAGTCCCCAAACAGCAAAGGGCCAGATGAGGGGGATGGTCTTCAGGGCTGACGCTGGCTTGTGAGACATGTCGGAGTAAAACTGGCAGCCTTCACATCTGTCGACTATATCTTTCGCCATTTCATTTGCTCGTGGCTAATAGAATCCAGCTCAGTATGCTTTAGCCACGATGTCCCGAGAGGACGCATGGTGACCACAGGTCCCGGAGTGGATGTCATTGAGGATCATTCGACCTTCTTCTGGTGTTATGCATTTGTGACCGACTCCACGCTTTCCCTGAACAGTTGTCCTCTTATCACAGTAAAGGCCTTGGATCGACGAACGATCTGTCGAGTCTCTTCCTCATCCTCTGGGAGTTATTTCTTGAGGATGTACGCAATGTACGACACTGTCCAGTCGGGAGTAATGTCCAGAACCTCCATGATCAGGTCAACCACGGCTGGGACCTCGACTTCAGTCGGGTCTGTGGCGCTCTTAGGCTGCGGGGGCTCTTCAGTAAAAGGATCTTCCTAAACTGTCGGCGTGTGAATATGCTCCAAAAACACATTGCTGGTAATGGCTTCTCTCTTGGAACCTATCTTTGCCAAGTCATCGGCTGCTTGATTTTTCAGTCGGGGTATGTGGTGAAGCTCTAATCCTTCAAACTTATTTTCCAACTTCCTCGCCGCGTTGCAGTAACTGGTCATGGCTGGGCTTCTGACGTCCCACTCCTTCATCACTTGATTGACTACCAAATCTGAGTCGCCATAGACCATGAGGTGACAGACGCCGAGTGAGATGGCCATGCGCAACCCATACAGGAGTGCTTCATATTCGGCTTCATTGTTGGAGGAATCAAAGTGAATCTGGAGGACATATCTGAGCTTGTCTCCTTAGGGGGATACCAGTACTACCCCAGCACCAGAACCATTTAGCATTTTGGATCTGTCAAAGAACATGGTCTAGTGCTCCGAGTGAACTTGAGTCGGTAGTTGCTGTTCGATCCACTCGGCGAGGAAATCTGCTATTGCTTGGGACTTGATAGCTTTCTTTGCCTCAAACTTGATATCCAAGGGAAGGAGTTCAATCGGCCATTTTGCCACTCGACTAGTTGCATCTCTGTTGTGCAGAATCTCTGACAATGGAGCGTCGCTGACGACTGTAACAGAGTGATCCGAGAAATAGTGTGCAACCTTCTTCGTGGTCATTTAAATCCCATAGACGAGCTTCTGATAGTGCAGATATCTCTGCTTTGACGGAGTCAGGACTTCAGAAATATAATAAACTGGGCGCTGAACTTTATAGGCTTTTCCTTCTTCTTCCCGCTCGACCATAAGTACTGTACTGACAACTTGTCCCGTGGCTGCTATATAAAGCAGTAAAGGCTCTTTGCTGATTGGAGCAGCAAGCACCGGCTGGGTGGAAAGCAGGGCTTTTAGCTCTGCAAATGCTGCATCAGCTTCTGGGGTCCACTCGAACTTATCTGATTTCTTCATCAGTCGGTAAAGAGGCAGCGCCTTTTCACCGAGGCGAGAAATGAATTGACTTAGGGCGGCCAAGCAACCAGTAAGCTTCTGGACATCATGCACACGCACAGGGCGTTTCATTTGGAGTATAGCACCCACTTTCTCTGGGTTAGCATCGATCCCTCGTTCGGAAACGAGGAAACTGAGTAATTTTCCGCCCGGAACTCCAAACGTGCACTTTGATGGATTGAGCTTGATATCATACCTTCTGAGGCTGGCAAAGGTTTCAGCAAGGTCAGTCAGTAGGTCAGAACCTTTACGTGACTTGACCACAATGTCATCCATGTATGCTTCCACATTCCGACTGATCTGAGTGAGCAGGCACTTCTGAATCATCCGCATGAATGTGGCTCCAGCGTTCTTCAAACCGAATGGCATTGTGACATAACAGAAGCACCCAAATGGGGTGATAAAAGCTGTCTTTATCTCGTCGGGTCTGTACAGACGGATCTGGTGGTACCGGGAGTAGGCGTCCAAAAAGGACAAACGCTCGCACCCTGAAGTCGAGTCGACTATCTGGTCGATGTGAGGGAGAGGAAAGTGATCTTTCAGGCATGCCCGATTGATATGCTTGAAATCAATGCACATGCGAAGTGAGTCGTCCTTTTTTGGGACCATGACAACATTGGCTAACCACTCGGAGTGGTAAATCTCTCGGATAAACTCAGCTGCCAAAAGCCGAGCCACCTCTTCACCGATTGCCTTTCTCTTCTGTACGGCGGACCGTCGAAGATGATCTTTGACTGGTTTCACTTTTGGGTCGACTCACAAACGATGCTCAGCCAGTCCCCTGGGAACACCCGGCATGTCAGAAGGCTTCCATGCAAAGATGTCCCAGTTCTCACGGAGGAACTGGATGAGCGCTTCTTCCTATTTGGAGTCGAGTGTGGTTGAAATGTGAGTCGGAGCAGCATTGGGGTCTGTCGGGTGAATGTGAATCGGCTTCGTTTCACTAGACGATTGGAATGCTGAATCTGTGGCTGGCTTCTTGGCTTGCAACAAATCACTCGGATCTGTATTTTTCTGGTATTCTTGCAATTCTACCACGGCCATCTAAGCATCGGCGATCTTTGAGCCCTTCTGGAAGCACTCTTCTGCCTTCTTCCGATTACCAGAGATAGTAATCACCCCTTTGGGACCAGGCATCTTCAATTTGAGGTACACGTAACATGGTCGAGCCATAAAACGTGCATAAGCTGGCCTGCCCAGAATGGCATGATAGGCACTCTGGAAATCTACAACTTCAAATGTCAACTTTTCTTTGCGGTAATTTTTGGAATCACCAAAAACCACGTCGAGAGCAATCTGACCGAGGGATGTAGCCTTCTTGCCTGGAATGACCCCATGGAAACTCATATTGCTTTCACTGAGTCTGGACATCGGAATGCCCATTCCCTTCAACGTCTCTGCATACAGTATGTTCAGGCCACTGCCACCGTCCATCAGGACCTCTGTCAGTCAAGTGCCTTCGATCACCGGGTCGACCACTAGTGCTTGCCTCCCAGGGGTGGCTATGTGTGCTGGATGATCAGACTGGTCGAATGTAATGGCAGTCTGTGACCACTTCAGGTAACTGGGTGCCACCGGAGCGACCATGTTCACTTCTCTGTTGATGACTTTCAATCGACTTTTGCTCTCAACGTCAGAAAAAATCATCAGAGTGGAATTCACATGGGGATAACCATCATCGTCCCCTTCCTCATCCTCAGCCTTGCCTACTTCCTTCTCCTTTTCCTTGGGCTGTTTCTCTCGGAATTGCTGGATTAGGAGCCGACACTGCCGAGTGGTGTGCTTCGGGTAAATGAAATTACCCTCTTCATCTTTTTTAGTGTGGATGTGGCACGGCAGATCCAACACGTCATTTCCATCTTGATCTTTTACTTTCTTGGGGTTCCATGGCCCTTTGGGCTTCCCCTTGAACTTTCCTTGAACCACAACCAAGGCTTCACCAGGAGCAGCTGGCTCGGCCTTGCGCTTCTGTTTCCGACCGGAGTTTCCTCCTCCGGCTTCGTGGGCGACTGCTTTGTGCTTGCCACTCCGGAGTCGTTCTTCTTCTTCACCATTGGCATACTTGGTGGCAATCTCCATCATCCAAGTCAGAGTCATATTTCCTGCCCGGCCGAATTTCATATTCAACTCCCGATACCTGACACCTTCCTTAAAGGCACAAATTGCCTGATGATCAGACACATCCTCCACCGTGTAGTGTAGGGTGATCCATCTTTGGATATAATCCCTCAAAGTTTCATTCTACACACAACACTGTAATTCCGTCAAACCTACCGGCCGTTTGCAAGTGCCCTCGAATGTTCTGACAAACACTCGGGCGAGATCTTCCCAAGTATAAATACTGCCAGGTGCTAACTGATTCAGCCATGCTCTAGCCGAGCCCTCCAACATCAGAGGAAGGTGTTTCATGGCCACTTCATCATTGCCGCCACCAATCTGGACAGCCACTCGGTAGTCTTCAAGCCAAGTGTCAGGCTTGGACTCACCAGTGAACTTACTGACTCCAGTCGCCAACCTGAAGTTGGGGGGAATCACTTCAGCTCTGATAGCTCTGGTGAAGCACTATGGACCTGAGACATGCACCATGTTGCTGGTTTGCAGATCCTTGTCATGGCCCTCTCGGTGAGCTCTGTTTCTGTCGACCAAGCCCTGAACGAGAATAGATCTTGCATCAAAGCCTGGCTCCCTGGGGTCGACTGGAATACCTCGCCCAACACTGTGAGGGCGTCTGTCTTCATGTTGCCGAGGCACGTACAACCCGCTCCTTGCGGGAGGCGTGGGCACTCGACGACGATCATCGCGATCGACTCGGTGATCATACTGCTCACGGTTTCTGTACTGATCTCGTCGATCCCCATGTCCCTCACGCCTCGGGGGCGATCTTGGGCTATGGGCCAACTGAACTGTGTCTGCAACCACGGATCTACTATGGATCCTATTCCGCGACTGAGATACAACTGTATTCTGTTCTCCCGCCGCCCGGAGCAAGGCTCGGATCTGCACCAGACCTCGGCCAGCTTCTGACTGGGAAGGTTGGATCGACTCCGCTATCCGGGCAGCAGCTGCTAGATTCTGGATCAGGGTTCGGTATACCTGAGTCGGAGGAGGAAAAAGTTGGCGTCGACTGGATTCGGGACCACGCTGCCGAGCGCGATCGTCGAGTGCGCGCTGGAGGTTCTCCAGTCGAGTGCGCTCAGCCAAGTTGGCCAAGCGCGCCTGCTCCAAGGCCCGGGCCTCAGGGGTTTCTCCAACTATAGGAGTATGTAGTGCATCCATGTTCCGACGGTGAAGTTCCTCCCTCTACTGCGAAGAGAGGGGTTCGGGGCGGTATTCTTCATGAACGCGCGACGGATCGCCGTTCCCGTCGCCTCCATCTTCACGGGTGAAGCCAGGAGGACTGTGTGGTCCATTGACCATCAAAACTTCAGCCACTGGGTCGCTGCTGTCGCACTTGGATGCGGTCTCTACGGAGCTAGTCGACAGATCGAACAGGCCGTAGAGAGTTCCGTCGGGCTCGATCGCCGCGACTTGAGGGGTGGCCGACTGGCGGGCCACCGCATGCCTCACCCACCGCTGAAGCCTCGACCGACCGGAATGTTTGCTCTGGTGGGCCGCAGGGAGGGGGAAAGCTACTGGAGCTGACTGATACTAGGTCGACGGCTGCCGCAGGAGGACGCCGCGGACGCACGCGCGAAAGTGCGTCGCCCCGCGGGCGGGGAGTGCGTCGACGTCGAGCGGAGCCTCCTGAAGCCAAGCGGAGTCGTCAGTGACAAATATGAGCGCGCCGAGATGGATCTCGCGGCCCTCAGCCAAACCTCCGCCTGGAACCATGATGAAGGGGATCGGAAAAATAGCAACTTCTCCAACAAGTCGCTAAGACACCTGCCCCACGGTGGGCGCCAATTGTCGTGGTTCTAAGACTGACAGTAGAATAGGGGCTAGGAATGTAGAGGCAAGGTCCTAGCTATGGAGGAGTTGTACACGCGAGTTTTACGAGTTCAGGCCCTTCTCGGAGGAAGTAAAAGCCCTACGTCTCGAAGCCCGGAGGCGGTCGACTGGATTATATGCGTGTGTGTTACAGGGGGTGCGAACCCTTGTCCCAGAGGAGGGGGGTGGCTTATATAGAGTGCGTCAGGACCCCTGCTCCCCTCCGTTACACAAGGTTCAATGTTCATAAAGGAGGAGCATTACTGGTAACGTCCGAAGTAAAGTGCTATAAATGTCCATAAAGCTATGACTTAAACCCCGACCGTTGCGGAGTGAAGGGCTTCTCATCTTCTGGTGGTCGAGTGAACACATCTTCATGGTCGAGTGGATGATGGTTTCTCTTCGACTTCTTCTGATTCTTTGTAGAGATGTCCTTGGGGAGGGTATGTTGGACAGATCCATGACCCTACCCTAGGTACATAGCTTCATCAGGGGGCACAAGGTAGGGGGCGCGCCCTGGACCCTTTTGTCCACTCTGTAAGGCAGTTGGTGCCCTTCTTTCGCCCCAAGAAAGCTAATATCCGGATAAAAATCGTGTTAAAATTTCATCCCAATCGGAGTTACGGATCTCCGGGAATTTAAGAAATGGTGAAAGGCCAGAATCTGGGAGCGCGGAAACAGAAGAAAACACACAGAGAGATCCAATCTCGGAGTGGCTCCCGCCCCTCCGCCGCCATGGAGGCCATGGACCAGAGGGGAAACCCTCCTCCCATCTGGGGGGGGGGGAGGTTAAGGAAGAAGAAGAAGAAGAAGAAGAAGAAGGGGGGCTCTCTCCCCCTCTTTCCCGGTGGCGCCGGAATGCCGCTGGGGCCATCATCGTGACGGGATCTACACCAACAACTTCGCCGCTGTCATCACCAACTCTCCCCCATCTATGCAGCGGTGTAATACCTCTTCTCCCCACTGTAATATCTACTTAAACATGGTGCTCAACGCTATATATTATTTCCAAATGATATATGGCTATCCTATGATGTTTGAGTAGATCCGTTTTGTCCTATGGTTCATTGATGATCGTGATTGGTTTGAGTTGCATGCTTTATTATTGGTGCCGTCCTATGGTGCTCTCCTTGTTGCGCAAGCGTGAGGGATCCCCGCTGTAGGGTTTGCAATATGTTCATGGTTTGCTTATTGTCCATGTTGCGTGAGTGATAGAAACACAAACACAGATAAGTGGGTTATGGCATATGGGAATAAAGAGGACTTGATACTTCAATGCTATGGTTAGGTTTTACCTTAATGATCTTTAGTAGTTACATATGTTTGCTAGAGTTCCAATCATAAGTGCATATGATCCAAGAAGAGAAAGTATGTTAGCTTATGCCATTGCAATAGTGATTACCAGTCTAGTTATCGATTGCCTAGGGACAAATAACTTTCTTGTGAAAAAAAGCTATCTACTAAAACTAACTTAGTTATTTCTTTATCTAAACAGCCCCTAGTTTTTATTTACATGCTCTTTATTAGCTTGCAAACCTATCCTACAACACCTACAAAGTACTTCTAGTTTCATACTTGTTCTAGGTAAAGTGAATGTTAAGCGTGCGTAGAGTTGTATCGGCGACCGATAGAATCTGAGGGAATATTTGTTCTACCTTTATCTCCTCATGGGGTTCAACACTCTTACTTATCGAAAGAGGCTACAACTGATCCCCTATACTTGTGGGTTATCAAGACCTTTTTCTAGCGCCATTGCCGGTGAGCAATAGCGTGGGATGAATATTCTCATGTGTGTTTGTTTGCGTTATCACTAAGTAGATTTTATTTGATGTTCTAAGTTATTCTCTATCTTTAGTTATGGATATGGAACATGAAATACCAAAAAAATTAGGTGTACTTGCTACTCGTGGAGATGGGGAACCTCCTAAAACCCTCGATGCTCATTATGTGAAAGATATTATGCACTACTTCAATAATCTTGAGAAAACCCCATTCAATTATATAATGGGAGACACGTTGGATCAACGAGAATACTTTAGGGATTATCGCTTGACTCAAAAGGGAAACTATTATGGGATCAAATTCATATGTTGCATTGATATGCTCGGAATTTATGCTTGAAATATGATTATATTTGTTGCTCTAGGATGAAGGCTCCACACCTTCCCTTTTCATGTAAATTTAATGATAATAAAACCTTGGCTTCTTATGCTAATGGTATATATGATTACTATGATGTGAAATGATAGAAGAATTCATTGCTTTTAAGGGTGCTTATGAAATTGAATCTTTGTTTGAAAAGTGTGAAAATCTTGATGATGTTGTTTACAGACCTGAAAATTTTGCTATACTTAAATATTGCTATGAGAATTATGAATACAATGCCGATATTGATGCGTTTATTGAGAAAATCTCCGCTGCCCAAGAAGAGACTAATATTTTGCAGGAAACTATGGAATAAGAAATTGATGAAACTGTGAGCTCATTAGATGAAAAAGATGACAAGGAGAGTGAAGAACAAAAGGAGGAAGAGCGGATTGATCACCCATGCCCACCTTCTAATGAGAGTAACTCTTCAACTCATACATTGTTTAATTTCCCTTCGTGCTTACAGAAGGATGATTGCTATGATCCCTTTGATTCGTTTGAAATATCCCTTTTTGATGAACTTGATGCTTGCTATGCTTGTGGCCATGATGCCAATATGAATTATGCGTATGGAGATGAACTTGCTATAGTTCCTTATGTTAGGAATGAAATCGTTGCTATTGCACCCACGCATGATAGTCCTATTATCTTTTTGAATTCTCCCAACTACAATATATCGGAGAAGTTTGCGCTTATTAAGGATTATATTGATGGGGTGCGCTCTATTATTGCACATGATGATTTTGATAGATATAATATGCATGTGCTTGCTGCTCCTACTTGCAATTATTATGAGAGAGGAACTACATCTCTGCCTCTCTATGTTTCCAACGCGATAAAATTGCAAGAAACTATTTATGCTATGTATCGACCTTTACTTAATATGCATAAGTTGTTCTTTTATGACATGCCGATGCATAGGAAGAGAGTTAGACTTCGTCATTGCATGATATATGTTACTTTATGCTCACTACTAAATCACAAATCATTGTTAATTAAAATTGGCTTTGATATACCTTGGGATCCAGGTGGATCCATTACTTTAGCACTATATGCCTAGCTTAATGGCTTTAAAGAAAGCGCTGCCAGGGAGACAACCCGAAAGCTTTAGAGAGTCATTTATTTCTGTTGAGTGCTTTTATAAAGTTTAAAAACAAACAAATAAAGTGGGGAACCTAAAACTTTTCAAAAAGAAAAGTGAAAGTAAGAAGGACGAGCACCGTTGAAGTGGGGGAGCTCCTTAAACTTTGTTCATGCCCATGGAGACCGCAAGTCTCGATTACATAAACTTTTCAACAAAAACAATTACCCCCTTGTACAAATCCATTGTATTATAAAAATAATGTGCCAAGATTTTCCTTTAGGATGATTAGATTGATTGTTTGGTTTGTGCAGTGCAAAAACAGAAACTTTGGCTGTAGTGCGTGATTTTACATTTTTTACTGGAAGGTGATAAAATTCTGAAACTTTTTGCACAATACTGCTATACAAATTTTTTATTTTTTTCTAATGTTTTAGAATTTTTAAGAGTTACAGAAGTATGGTGAATGTTCAAATTACTACAGACTATCCTGTTTTTGACAGATTCTATTTTTGATGCATTGTTTTGCTCGTTTTGATGAAACTATCGATTGTATCTGTGGTATAAGCCACGGAAAAGTTATATTACAGTAGCTACGATGCAAAAATAAAATATGAATGAGTTTGCAACAATACTTAAAGTGTTGATTTGTTTTATTATACTAACAAATCTCAGAGGGTTTTGTTAAGTTTTGTGTGATTGAAGTTTTAAAGTTTTGGATGAGATCACGATGGATGAAGGAATAAGGAGTGGCAAGAGCCTAAGCTTGGGGATGCCTGAGGCACCCCAAGGTAATATTCAAGGACTCCCAAGCAACTAAGCTTGGGGATGCCTTCCGGGGAATCCCCTCTTTCTTCTAACGATCATCGGTAATTTTACTTGGAGTTATATTTTTATTCGTCACATGATATGCGTAGATCTTGGAGCGTCGTGTGCTTTTTATTTTTCTTTTAATAATTCACCATGCTGATATGAGATAGTGCTTGGTTGATTTATAGAATGCTCTTTGCACTTCACTTATATCTTTTGAGTATGGCTTTATAGAATGCTTCATGTGCTTCTCTATTATCATTTGAAGTTTGGATTGCCTGTTTCTCTACACATAGAAAACCGCCATTTGTAGAATGCTCTTTTGCTTCACTTATTTTTGTTAGAGCATGGGCATATCTTTTGTAGAAAGAATTAAACTCTCTCTCTTCACTTATATCTATTTAGAGAGTCAATAGGAATTGGTCATTCACATGGTTAGTCATAAAATCCTACATAAAACTTGTAGATCACTGAATATGATATGTTTGATTCCTTGCAATAGTTTTGCGATATAAAGATGGCGATATTAGAGTCATGCTAGTGAGTAATTGTGGATTGGTAAGAATACTTGTGTTAAAGTTTGCGATTCACGTAGCATGCACGTATGGTGAACCATTATGTGACGAAGTCAGAGCATGACTTGTTTTTCATTGTCTTCCTTGTGAGTGGCGGTCCGGGACGAGCGATGGTATTTTCCTACCAATCTATCCCCCTAGGAGCGTGCGCGTAGTACTTTGTTTCAATAGCTAATAGACTTTTGCAATAAGTATGTGATTTCTTTATGACTAATGTTGAGTCCATGTATTATACACACTCTCACCCTTCCATCATTGCTAGCCTCTTCGGTATCGTGCATTGTCCTTTCTCAGCTCGAGAGTTGGTGCAAACTTCGCTGGTGCATCCAAACCCCGTGATACGATACGCTCTATCTCACATAAGCCTCATTATATCTTCCTCAAAACAGCCACCATACCTACCTATCATGGCATTTCCATAGCCATTCCGAGATATATTGCCATGCAACTTCCATCATCATCATATACATGACTTGAGCGTTCGTTGTCATATTATTTTGCATGATCATAAGATAGCTAGCATGATATTTTCATGGCTTGTCCATTTTTTGATATCTTTTGCTAGGCTAGATCATTGCACATCCTGGTACACTGCCAGAGGCATTCATATAGAGTCATACTTTGTTCTAGATATAGAGTTGTAAGTAAATAAAAGTGTGATGATCATCATTATTAGAGCATTGTCCCAGTGAGAAAAGGATGATGGAGACTATGATTCCCCCACAAGTCAGGATGAGACTCTGGACAAAAAAGAAAAAAAAGAGAAAAGAGCCCAAAAAAGAGAGGAAAAACAAAAAAATGAGAGAAAAGAGAGAAGGGACAATGCTACTATCCTTTTACCACACTTGTGCTTCAGAGTAGCACCTTGTTCTTCATATAGAGAGTCTCTTGAGCTATTACTTTCATATACTAGTGGGAATTTTCATTATAGAACTTGGCTTGTATATTCTGATGATGGGCTTCCTCAAATGCCCGAGGTCTTCATGAGCAAGCAAGTTGGATGCACACCCACTTAGTTTTTAGTTTGAGCTTTCATACACTTATAGCTCTAGTGCATCTGTTGCATGGCAATCCCTACTCACTTGCATCGATATCGATTGATGGGCATCTTGATACGTCTCCAATGTATCTATAATTTTTGATTGTTCCATGATGTTACATTATCATTCTTGGATGTTTTATAATCATTTTATAGTCATTACATATCATTTTTTGGTACTAACCTATTGACATAGTGCCAAGTGCTAGTTGCTGTTTTTGCATGTTTTTTACACCACAGGAAATCAATATCAAACAGAGTCCAAATGCAGCAAAACTTTTTGTGGATTTTTTTGGACCAGAAGACATCCAATGGGTCGGAGAAGCACCCGGGGGTGCTCCGAGGGGAGCACAACCTAGCAGGGTGCGCCTAGAGGCCCAGGCGCGCCCTGGTGGGTTGTGCCCACCTCGGGTGCCTCCCAAACCGACTCTTTGCTCTATAAATACCCCAATATTCTAGAAATCCTAGGGGAGTCAAAGAAAATCAATTCCAGCCGCCACAGAGTCTAGAACCACCAGATCCAATCTAGACACCATCACGGAGGGGTTCATCATGCCCATTGGTGCCTCTCCGATGATGCGTGAGTAGTTCTTTGTAGACCTACGGGTCCATAGTTAGTAGCTAGATGGCTTTCTCTCTCTCGTTTGATTCTCAATACAATGGTCTCTTGGAGATCCATATGATGTAACTCTTTTTGCGGTGTGTTTGTTGGGATCCGATGAACTTTGAGTTTATGATCAGATCTTTCTTTTTATCCATGAAAGTTATTTGAGTCTTCTTTGATCTCTTATATGCATGATTCCTTATAGCCTCTTATTTCTTCTCCGATATTTGGGTTTTGTTTGGCCAACTTGATCTATTTATCTTGCAACGGGAAGATGTGCTTTGTGATGGGTTCGATCTTATGGTGCTTGATCCCAGTGATAGAAGGGGAGCCGACACGTATGTATCGTTGCCATTAAGGATAACAAGATGGGGTATATTTCTACATAAATAGATCTTGTATACATCATGTGAAATGATCGAGAAGAGGTGTCTAGAGGGGGGGGGGTGATTAGACACTAAGTACCAAAAGTTGCAGTTTTTAATTTCTTTAAGTTGAAGTGGAGTTTTGGCACAAGTTTAACAAACACAATACATATCAAGCAAGCATGGAAAGAGTATATGAGCAGCGGAATGTAAAGCATGCAACTTGCAAGAATGTAAAGGGAAGGGTTTGGAGAATTCAAACGCAATTGGAGACACGAATGTTTTTGTCGTGGTTCCAATAGGTGGTGCTATCGTACATCCACGTTGATGGATACTTCAACCCACGGAGGGTAACGGTTGCGCGAGTCCACGGAGGGTTCCACCCACGAAGGGTCCACGAAAAAGCAACCTTGTCTATCCCATCATGGCCATCGCCCACGAAGGACTTGCCTCACTAGCGATAGATCTTCATGAAGTAGGCGATCTCCTTGTCCTTACAAACTCCTTGGTTCAACTCCACAATCTTTGTCGGAGGCTCCCAAGTGACACCTAGCCAATCTAGGAGACACCACTCTCCAAGAAGTAACAAATGGTGTGTTGATGATGAACTCCTTGCTCTTGTGCTTCAAATGATAGTCTCCCCAACACTCAACTCTCTCTCACAGGATATGGATTTGGTGGAAAGAAGATTTGAGTGGAAAGCAACTTGGGAAGGCTAGAGATCAAGATTCATATGGTAGGAATGAAATATCTTGGCCTCAACACATGAGTAGGTGGTTCTCTCTCAGAAAATGTGTATTGGAAGTGTAGGTATGTTCTGATGGCTCTCTCCACGAATGAAGAGTGGGTGGAGGGGTATATATAGCCCCCACACAAAAACTAACCGTTACACACAATTTACCAATCTCGTGAGTCTGAATTGAAAAACTCGGTTGGACCGATTTAGCAAACCTAGTGACCGTTAGGGTTTTCGGTGGGACCGACTGGATCAACTCGGTGGGACCGATGTGCTAGGGTTAGGGTAAATCCAAAACTCGGTTTGACCGATTACTCAAACTCGGTGGGACCGATTTGGGTAACAAGTGAAACAGAGAGTTGGCCAAGCAAACTCGGTGGGGCCGATTGCATATCTCGGTGGCACCGAAAATATTGCAATAGGTAATAGAGAGTTTGCAAGCCCATCTTGGTGAGACCGAGATCCCATCAGTGAGACTAAATTGATTAGGGTTTTGGCAGTAGCTATGACAACTGAACTCAGTGGCTCTGGATAGAAAGAATCGGTGGGGCCGAGTTGGACTTTTGGTTTAGGTCATATGTGGATGTGGGAAGGTAGTTGAGGGTTTTGGAGCATATCACTAAGCACTTTGAGCAATCAAGCCATTAAGCAACACCTCATCCCTCCTTGATAGTATTGGCTTTTCCTATAGACTCAATGTGATCTTGGATCACTAAAATAGAAAATATAGAGTCTTGATCTTGAAGCTTGAGTCAATCCTTTGTCCTTAGCATCTTGAAGGGGTTCCACATCCTTTAGTCCAAGCCACTTAATTTGTTGAACTTGTCTGAAACATACTAGGTAAAAGTATTAGTCCAACAAGAGATATGTTGTCATTAATTATCAAAATCACCCAGGGAGCACTTGTGCTTTCATCATGTCATCATTCTTATTGCATTACTCTGTTTCTCCATGAACTTAATACACTAGATGCATGCTGGATAGCGGTCCATGTGTGGAGTAATAGTAGTAGATGCAGGCAGGAGTCGGTCTACTAATCTTGGACGTGATGCCTATATAATGATCATTGCCTGGATATTGTCATGATTATTTGAAGTTCTATCAATTTCCCAACAGTAATTTGTTCACCCACCGTTTGCTATTTTTCTCGAGACAAGCCACTAGTGAAATCAACAACCCCCGGGTCTCTTCTTTAATATATTTGCCTTTGCGATCTATTTTATTTGACTTTTATTTTCAGATCTATTAAACCAAAAATACAAAATTACCTTTCTGCGATTTATTTTATCCGAGATCTATTTATCCTATCTATCATATTTTTATCATGTCCGTTTGCCAATTTCTGGCGCCGTTACCCCAAAGGGATTGACAACCCCTTTAACACTCGGGTTGAGTATTTGATATTTGTGTGCAGGTGCAGTTTACGTAGTGTTGCTTGGTTCTCCTACTGGTTCGATAACCTTGGTCTCATCACTGAGGGAAATACCTACCGTTGTTGTGCTGCATCATCCCTTCCTCTTTGGGGAAATACCAACGTAGTCTAGCAGACATCGAAAGGAATTTCTGGTGCCGTTGCTGGGGAGACATCATCAACATCTACCAGGTTCGTAATCATAAATCTCATCTCCTCGCAATTTGCATTATTTGCCATTTGCCTCTCGTTTTCCTCTCCCCCACTTCACAAAAAATTGCCGTTTTATTCGCCCTCTTTTTTCGTTCGCCGTTTTCTTGCCGGATCTGTCTTTGAGTGCAAACTTGTTGCGTAGTCACAGTGACTCAAGAGAGCACCAAGTCGTGTGATTTCTCTAATATCAACAACAATGATTTTATTGGCACTCCGATTGCTCCCACCACTAGTGCGGAATCTTGTGATATTAATACTGCTTTGCTGAGTCTTGTTATGAAAGATCAATTTTCCGGTACTCCTAATGAGGATGCAGCATCCCATCTTAACACATTCGTAGAATTATGCAATATGCAAAATAAAAAATATGTGGACAATGATGTTGTGAAGATGAAATTATTTCCGTTTTCTTTGCGTGATTCTGCAAAAAATTGGTGTTCTTCTTTGCCACGCAATAGTATTGATTCTTGGAATAAGTGCAAAGATGCTCTTATCACTAAGTATTTTTCGCCCGCAAAAATTATTTCCCTTAGAACCCAGATCATGAATTTCAAGCAACTTGAACATGAGCATGTTGCACAATCTTGGGAAAGGATGAAAATGATGCTAAGAAATTGCCCAACTCATGGGTTAAATCTTTGGATGATCATACACATTTTTTATGCGGGGTTGAATTTTGTTTCTCGTAATCTTTTAGATTCCGCCGAGGGTGGTACTTTTATGGAAATTACTTTGGGTGAAGCCACCAAATTGCTTCATAATATGTAACACCCACGATGCGGCTATATCTCCCACGTGTCGGAGCACGACTTAGAGGCATAAGCGTATAGTAGGCATGTCGCAAGAGGGGTAATCTTTACACATCCCATGTACTGAATAAGGAAGGGATAAAGAGTTGGCTTACAATCGCCACTTCACACAATACATAAATATGGCATTACTTCATCCAGAATACAATCAAGGTCCGACTACGGAACCAAATAAAGAAAGACAACCCCAAATGCTAGATCCCCGATCACCCCAACTGGGCTCCTCTACTGATCGTCCGGAAAAGACACATAGTAACATCCTGGATCCTCGTCGAACTCCCACTTGAGTTCGGTCGCGTCCCCTGCACTGGCATCATCGACACCTGCATCTGGTTTTGGAAGAATCTGTGAGTCACGGGGACTCAGCAATCTCACACCCTCGCGATCAAAACTATTCAAGCTTAAGGTAGGAAAAGGGTAGTGAGGTGGAGTTGCGGCAAGAACTAGCATATATGGTGGCTAACTTACACAAATGAGAGCGAGAAGAGGAGCAAAGCACGATCGAGAAGCTATAACGATCAAGAACTGATCTGCTACCTCTTGAGCACTGCGTTGGATTTCGCCGAAGGGGACAGGATGATGCAGCAAAGTAGCGTAAGTATTTCCCTCAGTTTTTGAGAACCAAGGTATCAATCCAGTAGGAGGCTACGCGCGAGTCCCTCGTACCTACACAAAAACAATAGCTCAACGCAACCAACACGCTTAGGGGTTGTCAATCCCTTCACGGTCACTTACGAAAGTGAGATCTGATAGAGATGATAAATAATATTTTTTTGGTATTTTTGGTATAAAGATGCAAAGTAAAAAGTAAAAGTAAAGTAAAAGCAAAGAAATAATAAAGTGATGAAGATTGATATGATGAGAAAGAGACTCGGGGGCCATAGGTTTCACTAGTGGCTTCTCTCAAGAGCATAAGTATTCTACGGTGGGTGAACAAATTACTGTTGAGCAATTGACAGAATTGAGCATAGTTATGAGAATATCTAGGTATGATCATGTATATAGGCATCACGTCCGAGACAAGTAGACCGACTCCTCCCTGCATCTACTACTATTACTCCACTCATCGACCGCTATCCAGCATGCATCTAGAGTATTAAGTTAAAAACAGAGTAACTCCTTAAGCAAGATGACATGATGTAGAGGGATAGTTTCATGCAGTATGATAAAACGCCCATCTTGTTATCCTCGATGGCAACGATACAATACATGCGGTGTGTCTGTTGGGATCCGATGAACTTTGAGTTTATGATCAGATCTACCTTTTTATCCATGAAAGTTATTTGAGTCTTCTTTGATCTCTTATATGCATGATTGCTTATAGCCTCTTATTTCTTCTCCGATATTTGGGTTTTGTTTGGCCAACTTGATCTATTTATCTTGAAACGAGAAGAGGTGCTTTGTGATGGGTTCGATCTTATGGTGCTTGATCCCAGTGACAGAAGGGGAACCGACACGTATGTATCGTTGCCATTAAGGATAACAAGATGGGGTATATTTCTACATAAATAGATCTTGTATACATCATGTGAAAGGATCGAGAAGAGGTGTCTAGGGGGGGGGTGATTATACACTAAGTACCAAAAGTTGCAGTTTTTAATTTCTTTAAGTTGAAGTGGAGTTTTGGCACAAGTTTAACAAACACAATACATATCAAGCAAGCATGCAAAGAGTATATGAGCAGCGGAATGTAAAGCATGAAACTTGCAAGAATGTAAAGGGAAGGGTTTGGAGAATTCAAATGCAATTGGAGACACGGATGTTTTTGTCGTTGTTCCGATAGGTGGTGCTATCGTACATCCACGTTGATGGAGACTTCAACCCACGGAGGCTAACGGTTGCGCGAGTCCATGGAGGGTTCCACCCACGAAGGGTCCACGAAGAAGCAACCTTGTCTATCCCATCATGGCCATCGCCCACGAAGGACTTGCCTCACTAGCGGTAGATCTTCACGAAGTAGGCGATCTCCTTGCCCTTACAAACTCCTTGGTTCAACTCCACAATCTT